>NC_081558.1:95744939-95888454 GCF_022355385.1 Mustela nigripes
GGGGGTGGGGAGTAAGGGAGGAGCCATCCTGCCCCAGAGAGCTCGGAGGGGCTTTGCAGGGCAGAGTCCACCAAAGCCTCATCCTTTTCACAAGAGCCTCTGGTTCCTTCTTTTTATCTTTCTTTTCCTTTTTTTCTTCTTCTACTTTTTATCCTTCAAGGCAAACAGAAACAAGCGGCTCCCACAAGATAAGAGATGCTAGCTTAGTAACCAAGGAGGAGTCGCCAGCAGGTCAGGGTCTCTGAACCGAGAGCTCTTTGGGGTCAGGGATCTTTTTATTCACTGCAGGATACCAACCCCACCTGGGTATCTATGCGGAGAAAATGCATATTACCAATGAATGAATGAACAAACAGCAGAAAACATTCTAGGGCAGTCTTACAATTTTTCGGGCAATGATCAGATTTTTTTTTGTAGACAAAATATCCCAGGCAATGTAGCTGTTTATTCTTTTGTAGATTAGCCTTGAGAAACGTGTTAGCCATTGTGTGCTTCTGAGTCCTGGAGAACTTAGTCATCACGCCCAGGGTCACACAAGCTAGGAAGAGTATGAGTCATGGTTTCAACCCACTTCGGTCCAACTCCAGATCTACCGCCTGCCCACTGTTCCCACATAAGCTTGCAGCCATGGATGCTTTTGCTGCCAAACAGTGACTGGGAGGCTATGGGGCTGGAGCTGGCCCCACCAAGGGACTGTGTGACAGCCTTGGAGAGATCCAGACCTGAGCCCCAATCCACTCCGGCTTCTTTCCAGCAGGGAGACCCTGAGCACTGTACTCCACCTTCTGAGCCATCATGTTCTCACCTGCACAGCGGGGCCAGTGAGCCCTGCCCCAGAGCAAGAACCATGGGGACAAAATGACACAAGGGGCTGCAAGGACCTATTTCAGTGCTAGAAACAGAAAATACTTCAGTGAGCTGCGGCTGGCCTTGCATTTGATATGCTAGATAGGGGAGCCCACAATTTGCATGTACAGTGCCTACCACAGAGGGCTCCAATGTGTTCATCAAACAAGTGTCAAGGCCCTGTGAGGCCAGCGTTCTAGATGGCGAGGAGAGAAATGGGGCCGGAGAAGGTCTTAGGGATCATATGGGACTGTGGGACTGTGGAACTGTGGCATGTTCCCTCTGGCTGTGGAGAGGGCCCTGCCCTTGGCTCCTACTCTTGGACTAGACCATCGCAGGCTTTCCTGCCTCTAACCCTCACTATGAAGTAGTAGGTACTCCTGATTTTATAATTATCCCCAATTTCACAGACAAGTCAAGGCAAGGAGAGGTGAAATAACTCACTTAAGGCCACCCAGTTTGTAGGTGGCATAGATGGGACTCCAAAGACAACAGTCTGGCTCCAGAGCTAAACCAGTTATGACTCAGCCCCACCTCTCTGGCCTGCCTCAGAGGGCATCCAGCCATGGCCAGCCTCCACCATGGGGGAGAATGAGAGCCAGAGCAGACCCCGCTCCTCGGCCCAACAGTTCCATCCCATGACAGCACTACTTCACTGGGGTCACTGCACTGGAGATTTCAAAAGCCTCCCAGAGAAATTCTTCCAGAGCTGGGACTGTGAACATAACAAGGACCCCGCCCCTTTCTGGTAACAATCTGGTCAGACTGCCAGGATCCCAAAGCAGGCTCCACCAGCTACCTCATCAGGTATCACCAGTGGTGACACCTGTTCCACCTTTCATTCATTTCACGTACAATATAGGAAGAATTCGGGCATTTTCCTTAAAAAATTGTGAGGATTGAAAGGATCTGTTTATGGAAAGGGCCTAGAATCCCTCGCACATGGGAAACACCCAATAAGCATTATTGTTAAATGGCAAATGGATTCTGCAGTGATAAGATCTACCATTTACATTGTTTGAGGTCCTGCTATTTTTACTTAACACCCATTTGACAAACACACTGGAGCCTCTAGGCACTGGACACGCAAAGTATGCCCCCCCCCCCCATCTAGCATCTCAAATGTATGAACAAGTATCCCAGGTGCCCTGGGGACAACAGCTGCAGAGCGGGGCAGTGAAGCAAAAGGAAAGGATGAGGTGGGATGGGGGGTTAGGACAACATTGGTGGACAGTTGAGCTGGTCTTGACCAATGGTATTTATTTAGCAGGGGACTTATCTCAAGTGAGTGGAGAGATGAAAGAAGAAAGGCAAGCGAAGGCATCTGCATGTGGTAGTGGTGGGGAGGGGCGAAGATAAGGAGTGAGCCCGGGAGTGGAGGTGCAGAGACAACCACGGCCATGTCCTGGAAAGCACAAGCCCCCTCAGGACTTGGCATGTCAGTGGTGGGGAGCCCTGGGGGTTTGGCTAGGGAATGAGCTCATCAGATTCCCTTTTTAGAATGTGAAGGGTGGGCGGAAGTACTGAGGATGGTGGATGGGAGAAATAATTCATAGAAAGTGCTGAGCCTGGTGCACAGGAGGAAGCGGGAAGGGGGGGGGGGGGGGTATTATTATTGTTATTATTGTTACCAGCGTGAGACATTCAGAGCTGTGGGGATGGGGGAAGGGAAAGAGAGGCTAAGAAGCAGAATCCATGGAACTTGTTAATGGGTTGCCCATAAACACTTTTCATTTATCTTCACAGTGATCATTTATGGGGCTACGCAGTGGTCTACGGAATTAAAAAGCCACAGTCACTCTGGCCACCTGTGGTTATGTGGCACTTAGCCACATGGGCAGGAGGCAGCCAGCTCTGTCAACCACACAGGGTCAGGGGTCAGAGAGATGTGAAGTTGAATCCCAGGGCTATGGTTAACCAGCAGTGTGACCCTGGGTGGGACCTGAGGGTCCCCTCTGTAAAATGAGAGTAGCACCTCTTCTCCAGGATTATTGGGGATTTATATCATACATGTAAAGTGCTAGGGCAGAGCCTCCCACTTGGAAGCCCCCGGAGGGTGGCTTGTGCTTCTGTGTGGGCTGGTACAAACAAATATCTTCGTAAAAACAGATGCAGCTTTTTTTTAATTCTCTTTTGAATGATTTTCCTGGAATATAATCACAGAAGTGGGATATCTGAGCCAAAGAGCAAGAAGACTTTTCTGACTCAGTGTGCACTGCCATACGGGATTTCTCCCCCCTCATTTTCTGAAGGCAGAGCCACTTGCGTTGTTAAGGCTGGTCAAGGTGGGTTTTGCGGCCTGGCTTCTCCTTTACTCCTGCCCTCACACCTTCCATGTCCACCTGGTTTATACAGCTCTTCCCCAGAATTCCTCTGCTGTTCTTGGACCCTCAGGCCAGGAAAGAAGGGGGGCAGGGGCAAGGAAGGACAGACTCATTAATACCACCGTATCAAAGACAACTAGCATTCTAAGGTATTTGCTTATTAAAGGAAACACCTAGGGATGCCGGGGTGGCTCAGTCGGGTAAGCGTCTGCCTTCAGATCAGGTCACGGTCCCACTCGATCCTGGGATCGAGTCCTGCATCGGGCCCCTTGCTCAGCTGGGAGCCGGCTTCTCCCTCTGCTTCTGCTCTCTTTCTCTCTGACAAATAAATAAATAAGATCTTAAAAAAAAATAAAAAAGGAAACACCTAGAAAAGTCTTGGGATATTTAACCAAAAGAAATGTGCTCTAATGTTGGAATTTCAGTCAGCGTGACAGAGCCCTGGGGTTCCTGTTTGGAGGATGAGGGGTGGAGTGTGTGTATGTGTGTGTGCGCACACACACACACGCACGTTCCAGCACAACTCAATCTGTAAAATAGAGATAGCTACAAAAATGCTTCCCAGGGAGGAAGCTCTTGTGAACCAAGCACAGCACTTGTTGTCAGAGTTTTTGATCAACTCTAAGTCAAATATGAATAAACCCCCAAGCCCAAGTGAAAGGTCAGCAGCTGGACCTGAGTTGCAGGGGCCGGTTACCAGAGAAGCCTTCCATGGGGCAAAGGGGCCCGGAAGAGAGCCCTCAGCTCACAGCCTCCAGAGGGCTGGAGAGGAGGGCAGAAGGGGTTTCCCACCCACTCACTTCTTCTGGTTCTAGGCCCTGTGACTGCCTCAACCAAGAGAATACAGAAAAATATGGCTATATGACTTCAGAAGCTAGGGAGATCCCAACAGTGTCCCACCCTTACTTACGCCTTGTTCTCTTGACCCTGTCATTCCTGGGACCAGCAACCAAGACCTGAGGAAGTACAGGCAGCCAGGAGACAGTGAGTATGAAGGGCCATAGGGAATGGGGTTCCTCCAGCTAGGAGGACCAGCCACCCTCTTTACGCTCTGTCCAGATTTCAGATTCATGAACAAAATAAACCACTGCTATTGCTTGGAGTGTGGGAGCACTAAGTTTTGGAGTGGTTTGTTACACAGAAATAGAAAAAGGATACAATTCACCACCACACTGAATTTTCACACCAATCCCATCCGTGCTGCTACCCCGGCTCATTTTTACAGATGAGGAAACACAGCTGGAAGCTGGACCCAAGACTCAAATCCAGGTTCACCTCAAAGCCAGAGCTCCTCAGTGTTTCGTCATAACCCCATACTTGCCCACACACTATTGGCGCCTGCTGGGCACAATGCACACACCATTGGTGTCATCTACTTAAAGCTCCGTTGCAGACCACTGTGGGCTGCTGCGATTTTGGCATCCCCAAGAAGACTCCATCCACAGGGACTGGACTGCATCTCTCTGCTCTCATTCGGCCCCCCAGAACCAGGCACCCAGAGCTCCAGGATGGGCTTACTACTCTGAGTCATGACCAGCACATCACAGAATCCTGGGCACAGGCCAGCCCACTTCCTCATTTTTCTTTCTTAGTAGTTATCAAAAGCATGGTCTTTGAACCAGCAGCGTCAGCATCATCTGAAAACTCAATAGAAAAACCCGTTCTTGGGTCCACTCCAGACCTTCGGAATTGGAAACCTAGAGGGGTGGGCAGCTCAAATTTGGGAACTATGGCTCTGGCTATTGATGTGGTTCTTAACCACATTCTGTGGACTCTGAAGATCTGAAAATGTTTTAGATGCAAGTGAAAGCAGTTTGAACAGCTGAAGGCAAAGGAAAAGGAATGCCCTGGCTGGCTCAAGTACATGGGAAGCCCTGGAGATGAGCCAGTGGCAGGGGCTCCAGCATACCCCCAGCATCGCAGTTTCTCTCTCGCTCATTTCTGCTTTTCTGCTGGTCTCCTTCTCTTTCCCTTCTGCTGGATTTCTCCAGGCAGCTATGGGCGATGGCATGGCACTTAACATCTTGCCAGCTGATGAACTTCAGGGGACTAGAACACAGCTCTCTGCCAGGGTCCCTACATTAAACCCCAGGAAAGGGTGAGATTAGGTCACATGTACAGTCATGTGACAGGTCATGGGACACTGTCATCATCCTGGTGTCAGGTCTCATCCTACAAGAGAGAGTGTACGTGACTGGCAGCTCCTCCTGACCCCACAAGGTGAGTGTGAGTGAGGGTGTAACTCCCAACAAAACAGGAGGTGCTTCGGTGGGTGGGTGGGGAGCTATGTTGGCCAGAAAAACAAACAGCAATAGCTGCCCCAACTGCCACCTGGCCATTGTGAGTGATTACTTTGCCCCCAGTCTAGGGCATCAGAAGGGTTTTGGTCCCTTTTCACACACAGTGTCGTGGCTTCACAAGACACTGTCCCCTGAACCATCTCTATAGTCCTCAGCATCTGCCTTGAGAGACAGACAGAGCAGCAATCACTATGCCCGTTTCACAGATGGGAGGACAGAAGCAGTGTATCCAATCATTTAAAGTCACTGTCAGTTGGGTCAGCGGGGAGGATTCAAACCCAGACTCTCATGGCAGAACTCCTCACCACACAGCAGGCCTCGTCAGTACTCTGTGCTCGCCTCCGGGCGGCGCTGGGCTCACAACAGGGAACTGAGGTGCTGGCCCTCTGCAGAGCTCCAGGGGAGACCTTGTAATAGAAAACTTCAGAAACAGACCAGTTAGAGTCCTTCCTCTGCCACCAGCTGGCTGGGTGGCCCGACCTCTCTGAGCCTTAGAGTTTCATCTGCAAAATGGGCACAAGGACACTTACAAAACAGCATTTGTTGTGGAGGTCAAAAGAGGCAAATTGTTAAAATCACTTGGTGCAGGCCTGATGCTTGGTAAGGAATTAGAGCATGTTATTTTCCTTTGTTCCTGCTTAACAAAAAACAAAACCTAACACAACGATGTGATTCTTGAAAGCTACTTTGTGCATTTTATATGGGTTGCTTTAATTCTTCTTTTTGTAATCCTCAAAAGCATGCTGCTGACACCAATTTCAAAGGTCGGGGAACTTTAGCTAAGACTTGAAAGAGACTCCGTGTTTCCATTTTGGAAAAGACCCAGCTGAGAGCTGGGGGCCTGACCTGCGGCCCTCAGGAGGCTCCCAAATCTGAGGGCACTCACAGCTCGGTGGCCCAGGGAGTCAATTCTGCCACCCGCATCATGTTTTTGTTGTTTGTTTTTTTTTTTAAATATGAACCAGAAAAAAAAATCCATTAATGAGTCAAGAACAGGATCAAAAAGCTGGCAAGAGTTAAAACCAAAGTGTTAACAGCAATTTGGTGGATTTCATGCATTACCATCTATAATTAGATGGATGCATGGTGGGGTGGGGCACGGATGGGCGGATGGAAGGAAGGAAGTCAGGGTGGGAAGGGAAGGAAATACACGGTTAAAAGAGAGAGAATTCAGGAGACCTACAAACACTGATATGGAAAGGTGCACAAGAAGTAGCATGAGTGAGAAAACAATGCGTCAAGGAGTGGATTTCTTCCTCTCCTTTAAAAAAAAAAAAATTGTTCAATAGACAGCTTCTATATTCGAGGAAGATTTCCAGCAGATCCATAGAAACAGTAGCAGTGATAACCTCTGGGGAGTGGGAATGAGGCCAAGGGGGGGGGGCTTTCCTTTGCAGTCCAGAGTCTCCTGGGCTATTTGAATTCTTTCTTTCCTTTTACAATAAAAACAAAGAAAGCAACAGAGGGGCGGAGGGCTGGGAAAGCGGAAGGGAGGCTCTGCGGAAGGGGTCATCCTGAGTTCATAGCTGGATATGAAGGAGAAGCTGCAGCCCGGGGAGGAGGGACCAGGCTCGCACATGAACAAAGGTGCCCCCTTCAGGGACATGCTGACCCAGTGTCCATGGTGGGATGACAAATGGCCCTTCTGCCACCACTGTGTGGAGTGGGGCTCATGGCTGGGATTCCTGACTGAGGCTGCCTTCCACCACAAACGCAGCTCCTGCTGGAAGCGCTGAAAACAAAGAACTCCATCATTCCTCATCCCAAGGGATTCCCTGGCCCAGGAGCAGGGACAATATCTGAAGTTGAGGAGCATCTTCCTCATTCAAGCTCCCCCACCCTGCCAAAGCACCATGGGCTAGATTTCATACATGATACTGGTTTCAAACCCGTCCTGAGGTTTCCTCTTCGTGGATAAAGGCATGCAGGAGGCAGCGGAGAGCAAAGCCACACCTTTACACATCTCCACCACAATGATAGCCCCTGCTGCTTGCAGGTCAAACCTTACTAGAACAGACCGGGAAATGTGAGCTGAGTGATCCCTGGCCACACAGACCCACGTCCTCCAGACCTCCGCCTGGATAGAGACTGGAGAGCCATTCCCAGTGGCTCTGGGCACAGATGACAATGTGCACAGGGCTCAGATGGCTGGACCCAACCAGCCAGTGGCACATGGTCCTCTGCAGCTGACATTCTAGTTGTCCCACTGTCTATGGAGATTCAGGCACACAGAGATGCTTCCTTCCTTCAGAGCCACGGTTCTCAAGCTTTAGCAGCATCAGAGCCGTGGGACGCACTTACTGAACCCAAGACCTCTGGCCCCACTCCCTGAGGGTCTGATTCAGGAGGCCAGGGCTGTGGCAGGAGAATCTGTGTCTCTACCTAGTTCTTGTGCTGCTGCTTCTCCTGCTGCTGGTCTCTGCTTAGGGAACCGCAGCTCTAAGGAACCCACAGGGCAAACAAAGACATCTGGCTGCTTGATCCCCGACTTCAGGTAATGGGGTTGGGTAAGCAAGAGAACATCCCATCTAAAGGGGACAATGTGACAGTGTCCCGGGGCTTCACACAGCAACCAGGGTGGAAGAAATGGGCACCTGGTGTTTTCAGCAATCTTGATTTTGTTGGTAAGAATGGCCAGAAATATGAAAGCTCACAATCTTTGGCAATGATTGGCAACTGGCTCTGAAATTTTTCAAACATTGTACAGGCCAAACAAAACACATCTGCAGGCCAGATTTCACCCCTTGGCTGCAGTCCTAGAGCACAGATAATGTTCCCACATAAGGAGGCAGAATCAGAGGTCACTGAGCCAGCAAGCCCCTGGGCCCTTCGGGGAAGGATGTCAGTGTGACTGCATGGCTCCTGGCAAGAGGTCCCTGCAGTCAGTGGAGCTGCATCTAGGCTCCCTAACGGGTTCTCATCACTCCTATCTTCCCCAGCCACACCCTGCACTCCAGTCTTTGTGGACTGCCCCCCTCACCTCCGAAATCCTCTCCCAACCAGGCCTTTTCCGACTGCTGGGCCTTTGCGCCTATGGTTCCCTTGGCCTGGAACACTCTTTTCCCTTCTCTACATCTCTCCTAATTCTTGGTGGGCTTTCAAGGCCCCCCTCAGTTGGACAACTTCGATGACTGCTGCTTCCTCACCCCTTCACACTGTGCTCCTCAGCCCACTGTGTCTCCATCACTGAAGAAAATGGCCTGAGGTGCCCCTGGGTCTGCTGAGCCCAGAGCCTGGGGTGGGACAGGTCTGAAACTGCATTTACCTACTGCGGTTCTCTTGGCCTTGGCCTTGGCCTTCCTTCTGTCCCTTTCTGTTTGCCTGGCTGTTTCCTGCCTATCCTTTAAGCCACAGTTCAGACTACTTCCTGTGGGAAAGTTCCCTGACCTCCCAGACCCGGTACGGGGTCCTCCTCTGGCTGTCCTGCCCCCATCCACACAGCAGTCACCCTGTGACTGGCCTCCTCCCTGCACTGAGCTCCAGGAGGTCAGGAATCCTGTGCAATTCATCTCAGTAACACAGAGGCTGCAAAGACAGTATAAGCACCATGACATGTTTGTGGGACCAAGAAAGGGCTGAAAACATGAACGCATGACCTTAGGTGAGAAATGAGACCCTTGTCATGTTCTGGGAAGGAAGCTTAGAATGAAGCCAACCTGGTGCTGAGTACAGATTGGTCTCCTCCTGGTCACTGCTCCTGGCTGGTGGGTACAGAGCATGTGGAGCAGAAGGGGCCGTGGTGAAAGTTCACTTTGGCGAACTGGTGCCTTGCCCCAGACACACACGGGCCCTAGAGACCTCAGCCAATGTGGTCCCTTGGCAGGCGGCTCCTCAGACTTTGCAAGCCTCGAGCAGGACAGTAGCTGTAATTCTTTATCCTACACTCACTGCTGGCCATGCTCTTCCCTGTAGGCCTCCATCCAGTTGGCAGCCCAGAGAAGAAGGGCTTCTCTGCATGGGCAGGCTGGAGCAGAGGAACTGTCCAATCCCCCAACAGCAACAGCAAGATAAGTTAAGTGCCTGTATAATTGAGAGAGGGCTGTCCTCAGTCCTGCGACCACAAAGGTGACCATGAATCCTACAATCCCACCTGGTTTGGCCAGCAGCTGGGCTCTCTGATCTGGTCACCTGGATTGTCCTAATGTCCTTCTGCTGGGCTGAGAAAAGAAGGTAGCCATGTGCCCCTTCCTTTGTGTCTGAACACCCCCCCCCTCCACTCCTTTTGTCTTGTGTCAAAGTCATCTCTTCCAAAAGTCCTTCTGGGATCTCCTCATCTGGGTACTTCCCTTTGTCACCCCCGATCGCACTGTGTTCTGACAGTTTGTGTGTCTGTCTCCACCACCAAAACGGTGAGTTCCTGGACACCGGGGATTGCAACATCTCCCTGGGTCTCCCTGTGCCCAGTGCAGCGATTAGCCTGGTAGGTACGGGGCGGCGGTTAACGGCAGGGACTCTGGAGCTGACAGACAGAATGTAAATCCTCCCTCTGCCACTCACTTAACCTCCCCAACGTTTCACAGCGAGAAATCCTGCCCCAGTTTTCTTATCTGTAAAATGGGGTTGAAAACAGTTCTATGGATAGTGAGCTGAAATAAAATGGTAGCAGGACATGGTGCATAGTCAACCCTTGATGAGCCCCAGCTAGTATTACTAGGTGATCAATGAATGTTTCGCACATTATAGGATGACGCAGGGAGTGCAAGATGAAAGACGATTAGCCAAATAAGTACAAGCCAGCACATTCCGGAGACTGCAGTGACCCAGAACGGATTGAGATGTCTGATGCGCTCTGTGAGTCCCCTAAGAGTCCCACAAAGTCCCACAGCTTTGTGGACAAGGAGTTTTCTTACAGCACAGTTTCATGCAGCCAGCCAGGGAGAAGATGTTGGGCAGTGATCTGAAAGGCAGAGCCCCACCTTGCCAAGGCGGATGCTGTCTCCTGGTCTCCTTTCCCTCTGGGAGCCCCTCTGGGGATTCAGGGGCCTTAGGTCCTTTAAAGTTACAAGCTGACATGTTCATACAATAATATTGGCCTCTCCAAAGATGCTCCCTGCTGGCTACCCCCTCTTCTGCCATCATTCCAAACAGCAGACTCAGACACTGACTCCTGACTACTGTCAGATGAATTAATAAAGGGGGATGAGGAGTCCAGGCCTGGGGCTCCTTATCCTCACACACTGGCACCTCTTTAGCCACAGTCCCAGCAAACCTCTACCACTTGGTTTCTGCAGAGGTGACCAGTGAGAGGTGCCTGGCAGAGGACAGGAGGGTGGGCTTCCATTCCAAAGGTTCAAATCCCATCTCTTGCAAATCTCTTCCCCTCTCAGAGCCTTGACCATTGCATATTATGGGGTCACGAATCTCTCCCTCACTGGGCGGTGTGTAAAATAACAGGCACAGTGTAGGACACACAACAGACCTTCAGTAAATGGCCAGAGGGAAGGGGAGAAGGAGGGGGAGTATCTCCTCAATAAGCAAGGCAGCTGCCTGGGGATGAGCATATTCTAGCTTGGGACCCAAGACTGGGAAAGGGATTCCGGGAGCACCCTGACCTCTCAGTGACCCAAGAATGTTGATGGAGACTTGAGGCTGGCCTTCCAGAGTTTGCTGTGGAAACGCTAATTGGGGTCTCCAGGTCATCAGCTTCCCACCCTGGGGGATGTGCTGCTCCTTTCCCTCCCACTCCTGCACCAAGGCTTCCTCTGGTCTGGGCTGCAGTGGCACTGACCCACTAGTAGGGGCTGGCTGCAAAGTTCAAAGGAAGCTCAGCCAGCAGTGGAGGACAGGGCGAGGAAGGGGACAGCTAGGTCTCGGTTTGGGGATGAGGTGGGGCAGATCAGAAGCTTCCAGGGGATCATGATGTCCCCTGCTTCCTAGAGTGGCTTCATGCTGGATCATAGGGAAAGTTTTACACTTGAAAAGAGTTCCCTGTGTTTCTTCTTTCCTTCCTCCCTCAGGCCACACAGTACAGCCAGAGGCCAACAGAGGCACAGACTGTGGGGAATTCCAGCCCAGCTCCTCCCTGGCTTTGCTATTCTGAGCATGTTACTCATCTCTTTGAAACTGTTTCCTCATCTGTAAAATGGGCATACTCAACCCCCCTCACAGATTGTTGTGAGGATTAGGTGAAGTCAAATATATAAAGAAAACACCTGGCTCAGTGCCTGGACACAAGAGAGACTCAACAAACTGCGGCTTTCATAACCATTACTCTCCTGTTTGGACAGAGTCCTATGCTTGATGAGTCTGCGCTGTCAACTTTGTGGGCTGGCAGTGTGAAGATCCCTAGTCCCTAAAACATAAGGGCCCTGGCTCCCCTCCCAGATGAAGTAGCCCAGCCTTTGGGCAGGCTCCCTGGGCGGGAGATGCCCAGGCATATGCAAATCCTCACCATGCACTTGCGGTCATCTATGCCCGTCAGATCCTCCTCAAACTCCTTCCCAACCTGGAAGTCCATGATATAGTTCCTGAAAGTGCTCAGCGTTCGAATGATCATGTGGTCGCCATCCTGCACGATCTCTTTGTCTGGCTTCAGCAAGTTGGCAATTTTGCGCAAGGCCACATTGACATCTGCAGGGGGTGCCGGGGAAGAGAGAGGCAGAGAGTTGGCAGGAAGATTCTGAGAACTGTCCCAGGGTAGCAGGGGCCCCAGGAGCCAGCTCCTCCCCAGGAGAAGGACCTTTGGGGTTCCCCGCACGCTTAGCGCTGTCTTAGAGAGCAGCCAGTTCTGGGCCTCTTTTTTTCTTTCTTTCTTCTTTTTTTTTTTTTTTTTTTTTTTTTTTGCAACAAAGTTTTCTGCCCTTATGCTGACCCTTTGAAAACAAAAACTAGCAAACTAAACCCAGCTTTCCTAATGAAGTTATTCACGTCTAGAGTCAGCTATCAGATGTTTACCACTAATTAGCTCTAACAACACCCACCCTCCCAGCTGGAGCCCTGGCGGCCCAAACCCTTTTCGCTGCCCCGCGCACGAAGCAGAGGCCGGTCCCGGCGGAAGCAGGCGGGCCGCGGGCCCTGGAGGGCTCTAGAGAGCCCACCGCTGGTCCCCGAGGGTCTGGTCGGGTCGCCCCGGGCCGAGTGCTCCCGGCAGCTGCTTACCGAGCGCGCGCAAGTACTCCTCGAAATTCTCGTTGGCCAGCATCTTCCAGTACCCGGTGAAGTCGACCGGCATTTCAGGGCGCTACTGGGGCGGGTCGGTCACGGAGCGGAGAGGAGCAGCTCTGGGCTCTGCGGGCACAGCGGCTCCGGACGCGATCCGGGTGGTGGGCGGCCCGGAAATGTGCGCCCTTGGGGTGCAGGGGGCTCTGAGGGGCGGCGACAGCTGGATTCCAGGCGCTCACAAAGCCCGGGGGAGGCTCCCTTGCAGCCGTCGCTCCTCCCCCTTCGTGGGGGCGGGGACGGAGGTTGTTGGAGGGCCAGGTTTGTTCTTGGCCCGAGGCCACCTTCATTCAGTACTTCAGGTCGCCTCCCAAAGAAGGAGATGGGGATGGAGGAGAGGCTTTACTGGCCCAACTCTATGGTTCCCGCGGGATTCCTTCCAATGCCTTGAACTTCTCACATATAACAGCCACTTGAGGGTTAAGAAAGAGTCTCCTGGCGTTTGCTGGAGTGATTAGGAAAGAGGCCACTTAACTGGCCTTTGTCTGAAGTCCCTCGCCCGTGCTGGTGGCCCAATCGGGCTGGTGGGCGGCCAGGGTCAGGAAAGCGGGGCGGTTGCACTTGGATAAGAAAGTGGGTACTTTCCACATCTCTCCCCCAAATAAAAGCAAAGTTAATGATGATGTTGATGAAGTAGCTATGGTTTAAAAGGCCTTCTAGGGGGCACCTGGGTGGCTCAGTGGGTTAAGCCTCTGCCCTCGGCTCTGGTCATGATCGCAGGGTCCTGGGATCGAGGCCCGCATTGGCTCTCCACTCAGCGGGAAGCCTGCTTTCCCCTCTGTCTCTGCCTGCCTCTCTGCCTACTTGAGATCTCTCTCTGTCAAATGAATGAATGAAATCTTTCAGAAAAAATAAAAATAAAAGGCCCTCTGGGTGGTGGTTCTGAGGCACGGTTAAGTTTGAGATCCCCTGCTTTATACAAATGTAAGCAATGATCAATACACCGCAGATTTTTTTCTCCTTCCCTTTCATCCAATGGCCGTGCAGTACTCCAGTATTCTGCAGTTTCTTTTTTCACTAAATACATTCTGGAGACCTTCCTATTTCTGTACATAGAAAATGTCGTTCTTTGGCAGGGCATTCCATTGTTTCTCTAGCTTGTCCAGCACTGATGGACATTTGTGTTGTTTCCAATCGTCTGCTGTTAGAAACAGTTCCACAATGAAAATCTTTGATCACATTTCCTTTCCCACCGGTGGGTATATCACAGTACTTTCAAACCTCTGCCTTTGTCAGTAAGGAGATGACATAATCAGGTGGATTGACTCTTTGACCCTTTATTAAAGATGAACTATCTCTTATAAATTGCTTTTTGCACAAATCAAAGCCTAGGTGACAGCAGGTACTTTCTCTTCATCCCCTGGCACTGCCATAGTTTCCCGCTTGGCCCCCTCCTCCACCTCCAGCCTGGGGCTCATGTTAGTCCTCACACTGCAGACTGCTGAGTCAGAGGATGCCTCTTCTTTATAGGGTAGGGGCAGCTCTGTTCTGGGGAAAGCTTGGATTTAAGTCCCTCTCACCCAGCTTGCTCTCCACCAGAGTTTCTCAACCATGTTTCTGTTGCCCATTTGGGGGCCACAGAATTCTCTTTTGGGGGGGGGGCTGTCCTATGGACTGAAGGACATCTAGCAGCATTCTTGGCTTCTTCCCACTAGATCCCTCTCGGCACCTCCCATAAGCATGTCTCCAGATATTGTCGAATGCCTGAGAGAGGGGTGCGAAATCAGCCCTGGCTGAGAATCACTGCTCTAGACAGCTGAACCCCTATTTGGCCAGTTCCCCTTCTCTTTCTCACCTGGCTCTGGGGTGCTCAGGCCATCAGTTGTTCGCACAGACCCTGGTTCTGTGTCCCTCCCTACTAGCTCAGGGTCTGTCTCAGGGGGACAGCTAGGGCAACTTATCCCAGCCCTGCCCCACCTGAAGGGGCAGGAAGGAGTCCCTGTGGCTCAGTCCAGTGGATGGGTGGGTCCCAGCATGGACTAGGTTCTCTGTGGCATCACTCAGGGATAGCCATGGCCCTGGGTTTCCTTGTCTGCTGAACTCACCAGAACAGAGAATCAGCCAAAGTCTTAAATAGTCAACTGGCCATTTCTTGGTCACTCCAAGCTAGTCTAAACTCTTCTTCCTGCTCCCCTGAGTCATCCAGCTCAGACAGCTGGATTTCTCATGCTCCCCAACTTTCTCTCTTTGTGCTGAGTCTCCTGAGATGGCTTATGCCAAACGCCCAGCAGAGCACCTGGCCCACAGCAGGGTCCCAGTCCGTTCTGGCTCTCTGCCATGCCCACTGCGATCCCTCCATGCTCTAGGCAGAGAGGCATGTCCTCCTCACCTGTCTGGTCCTCCCCTGTGCATCCCAAAGACCAACATCTGGCCACTTCGTACATTTCCCACTCATCTGACCTCACTCTTTGGAGCTAGCTGGCTGGCTGTTAGTTCAGCCTGTGCTGCATTTGTCCCCCAGTGGGTTGGTAGACTCTTGCCCTTCTGGGTCTCCTCGCCAGAGGGATCTCCCAAGTATGACTCCTGCTGGCTGTGCTGTCCCTTGAAGCTGGGGGCCAATGGTGAGGGCAGGGTTTAGAGACATAATGCTTGGTTTGAAGTTGAATGTTTTACTGTCTAGCTGAGTGATCTTGGGGGAAGTGACTTATCATTGCTGTGCCTCAGTTCTGACATCTGTAAAATGGGGACACTCTGACTACCTACCTTTTAAGGAAGTGAGAAGCAAAGGAGACAATGGATGAAGAGGGGCCTGACACAGAGTATACTCCAGACACACTGCTGTTTGAGCCAGTGGAGACTACTGAGTGAAGAAAAGGGAAGGGAGAGAGAGTGCTGGCCTGTGCCCCCTTCTGGGGCCTTAAGGTCAATCCAATGAGTTGAGGGGAGAAGTGCCCTGTGAGTGTATCATTAGGTATCATCATGGTTATCCTTCCTTAGCCCTCTCTGTCCTGCTTGATTTAATCCATTATTCAGTATGTTTCAGAGTTTCTTTTTGTCTGGGGTGCTATCACTTGGGATGTATAAAGCAAAGAGAGTAACAGAGAAGGGTGTATGAAGAAAAGTGGAGGATCTGTGTGGCTGGAAATCAGTGAGGGCTTCCTGGAGGAAGTGAGGCTCCAGCTGGATCTTAATAACAGCCTGGATCTGACTGGTGAGGAGGAGGTAAGGGAAGGGGAGAGGGGAACAAAAGAGTACTGAGGAAGGAGCAGACTTCTTAATAACTGAAAGGGAGAGAGATGTAAGCACTCAACAAATCCTGATTGGGCTTGCTTCATTCCCTAGCTTTAAAGAATAGCAGTGGAGATCCAGGAGCTATCCCAAAGAGCCGCCAGGAGCACAGAGAAGAAGCAGGCAGTGGGGAACTACCTAGGAGCTGTGTGTGTATACAGTGGTGCTGATTGGCAGAGTGAGCAATCCTGGGGTGGAAGGAGGGAGGACAGTGAAGGAGCAGGAGGCTGGCTGAGGACAAAGCAAAAGCTGGCGCCTTGCACCCCCCCCTTCACCCGCTCCCCTCCATACGTGTAGCATTCCTCAGGCACCCCTGACTGCCATAAAACGATAAATAGTTAACTTGCAGAGATCACAGTCCTGCAAGGTAGGAGTCTCCCCTGGTTTGCAAATGTCCTTGAGATTTACAACAAAGAAGTTACCTTATCAATAGCCCTAATGTCACCCTCCCCTCCATGAAAAACCGAAGGAGGTGGAGGTAGAAGGAAAAGTAAATACTTCTAAACCTAAATCTCATTAACAGGGATGCTTGATAGCAGGAATGTAACATTCCACCAGGAGACTCCCAATTGTGTTCAAACTATCAATCAATCAGCTCAGCCCCACCCGAAACTTGTTTGTATCTGTCTATAAAAATCCTGCACCGACCCAGCTCCGGACCTCTCGGCGTTATCGGCAATGAGCGCCGAGTGCTGCAGAGGTCCAGGTTCGAACCTGCAATAAACGACCCTTGCTGATTGGCTTTGACTCACGTCTCTGGTGGTCTTTTAAGGTGGGGGTAATATTCAATTGGCATTTCAACAGGAGCTAGCCAAAGGCCCCCAGGGTGAGCTGTGGGAGAGGAGAGCTTGGAGGAGCTAGGGAACAAATGTGCCTTTCATTCTTCAGTGGATCAGTCTGCTCCATGGGGATAAATTAGAGCTCAGGGAGCCATCTCCATGAAGTGATTCATCGATTGCCCACGATCCTTATAATCGCCCTGCATGGTGGACAGTCCTGTCCCTTCATCACAGAGAGGTCAAGCTGCTTGCCGGATGTCCCCAGTTGTCGGGGCAGCAGAGCTTCCTTGGGGCGAAGGGGTTGGAGCAGAGAGCCCAAGGAACAGACTCTGAGGCTCTGAGCATCCCCCAAAAGATGCTCCTTGCAAGAAGCTGGGGCAGAGTGTGCCTTCCAGCCTCATCCCCACCCTCTTTGCAGGGCTCCCGCACCCAGGGACTTGAGTGTCCCAGCATGGGCCCGACAGCCACATACTCCTCCCTCATGCTTATAAAGAAAACCTTCCTCATCTGACATCACACCTCTGCTTCTCTTCTAAAGGGCTCATTTTATTTTGGTGACTTGTAAAAAAATATTCCCTTTCCTGTGTTCAAATATGTTTCTGGAGTTATTTTATGGAGAACGACCCCGCTCCGATCCCTGAGCTGTCGCGGTGCCATCTGTGAGGTTAATGTCTGAAGGGATGAAAGGGGCCCAGCAAAGCTGCCTTCCTGTGTCGGCTGTGTTGAGGAGTGAGAGGCATTGTCAAGAGGCCTCGGGGGCTGAGGGGCAACAGGGTCCACTGAGGATGCTCTTCTTTGATGCATTCATGAATATGCAGATGACACACTGTGTCTACAAGCTGCAAACTCTTCCACCCACTTCGTGGGGTTTGTCTGGGGATTTAGTTCTGTCCAGGAAATGCCTCTGCAGAGTTGGTCAGTCACCTTTCATGGACACATGATAATTGTTTCTGCAGATTGGGACACACACTCCATGGGAGGTCTTTTCTACCCTTCCTAACCCTTTCCTTCTCTTCTTACCCTCCCCTTCCCTTCCTTCTCTCTTACTCTTTTTTGCTTTCCTAGCTGTTTCGTTGCGGACAATTTTTTTTTTTAAAGATTTTTATTTATTTGTTAGAGAGAGAGATACAGAGCACAAGCACAGGCAGACAGAGGGACAGGCTAGAGGCAGAGGGAGAAGCAGGCTCCCTGCCAAGCAAGGAGCCCAATGTGGGACTCCATCCCAGGACGCCGGGATCATGACCCGAGCCGAAGGCAGCCGCTTAACCAACTGAGCCACCCAGGCGTCCCTCGTTGCGGACAATTTTAAATGTACAGAAACATAGAGAGAATTGTATATGGAACTCCTGTGGATTCACCACCAGCTTCAACAATTATTAGCCCGTGGCTAATCCTGTTTCATCTATATTCCCACCTGCCCCCCGTCCCATTTTCAAAATTATTTTGAAGCAAAGACCACATATGTCCATTTCATTTCATTTGAAAGCATTTTGAGAAGAATCTCTAAAAGATATTCTCGGGGCGCCTGGGTGGCTCAGTGGGTTAAGCCGCTGCCTTTGGCTCAGGTCATGATCTCAGGGTCCTGGGATCGAGTCCCACATCGGGCTCTCTGCTCAGCAGGGAGCCTGCTTCCTCCTCTCTCTCTCTGCCTGCCTCTCCATCTACTTGTGATTTCTCTCTGTCAAATAAATAAATAAAATCTTTAAAAAAAAAATAAATAAAAAAAAAATAAAAGATATTCTCACTAAAAACCATCACACAACACCATTATCACAACTAAAAACCAATAATACAATTCCTTAATATCATCAAATATCCAGAAAGTGTTCACTTATTTCATATATTTTTTAAGTCTGTTTGAATAAAGATCCAAACAAGTTTCATACATTGCCATTGGTCAGTATATATCTTTTTTTCATGGCTGATCTTCTCATTTAAAACTATAACTATCAGGGCGTCTGGGAGGTTCAGTCAGTTGAGCATCTGACTCTTGATCTCGGCTCAGATCTTGATCTCAGGGTGGTGAGTTCAAGCTCACACTGGGCTCTGTGCTGGGTATGGAGCCTGCTTTAAAATTTTTTAAAAAAATATAAACATAAATATATTATGTAGTCATGCTTTCCCTTTCTTAGATAAACAGTGGCTTATTATATCTTTTTTTTAATAGATTGTATTTATTTATTTATTTGAGAGACAGAAAGAGAGCTGGGGAGGAGCAGAGGGAGAAGGACAAGCAGACTCCACCCTAAGCACAGAGCCTGACGTGGGGATCTATCTCAGGACCCTGAGATCATGACATGAGCAGAAACAAGAAATGGAAATTTAGCTGACTGCGTCACCAAGATGCCTCTATCCTTTTTTTTTTTTTTTTTTAAACTTAAAATCAATCACGGTATTAAAGGGAGAGCTTCCTCCTTCCCTTCTCTGATGGCACAGTGCTCCATCGTATGGTCGAGCCACAGCGTCTGGAACCCATCCCCTGCTCATGGTTGTTCCCAGTCTTTTGCTGCAACAAAGAGTGCTGCTATGAACAGGTTAAGTCTTTTTCTATTTTTGTGAGTGTGTCTTTGGGATAGATTCTGAGAGGTGGGATTGCTGTGGCAAAGGACAAATTCTTGAAGTGCTCTTGCTAGATGTTGCTAGATTTCCTCCCTGAGCTCGAAACATTTCTCCAGCATCGACATGTGGAAGTGTCTGTTTCCTCACTAATGGATTGTGTGGTCAAAAGCTTGGTTTTTTGCTGGTTGAAAAAGTGTATCTCAGAGCAGTTTGCCTTTGCTTTTGGGGAGGGTTTCGATGCCACAGACTGAGCAGTCCTTTCCTTATTTGGGTCAGTACTGTAAAAGACCCAGGCGATCCCCTGTGTCCTGTGAGTGACCATCAGACTAGGGTGAACTGCTGAGCACAGATGGGACTTCTGGGTTTGTTTTATTAAATTGTGTTTGTAAAGCCCATCTGCAGTCCTTACTCCTCCTGCATGTTACCTCATGGGAGTGACGGCTCCGTGTAACATGCTACCAGAAACGGTGTATGAAGCTCAGGGCCCCAAGGAGAGCAGGGTCTCCCAGGGTCTGGAAAGATGGCAGGGGCCCTATGGGCAGTCAGAGACGTCCGCCATCTTGGGAGGCTTCCCACGGAGTGATGGTAAGGCCCAGTTTTAGCGAGGGGGGTCACTATCCTGTGCCTTCCTGCTATTCCAGCTGCAGGGTGGTAGGACAGCTCCCCTGGCTTGCTGCCAGATGGCGAGAACACCTTGGAAAGGGTGGTAGAGAAGAGGAAGACTGGCAAGGGTTTTGCCTACAGTGAGGAGGTGGTCCAGCAAGCAGAGCCAGGATGAGCAATGGGGAGATCTTGTGGGTTGTGGTGGTTTCATGAACAAAGCACCTTCGACTTTATCACTCCAGACCAGCTCTGCAGTCTTCCTTCCTTTCTACAAAGATATCTAGGTCCCAACTTTTCCATGCTCTGGCCCCTTAGACATCTATTTGCAAGGAGAATGCCTCTTGCAATGTGAAGCCTGGATCCTGTGGAATGTTGTGATTGCTGTGTGACTGTTGTGATGTGGGAGCGGGACGATCACCTGTAACTGGTGGAAGTTCCAAGGCTGTGCCGGGGTGGTGATTGTGCTGGAGGTCCCTGGACCTGATGGCCCTCTCCAGGGGTGGAGACCTTCTGGAGTGGAGGCCCAACCCAGACGGTAGGACCAGGAGTATTGTGGTGAAGTTACAGCCACCCGACGGGACAACTTCCAGGACATTGGTTCAGCTGGAAGATAGCATCTTGTACAGTGGCGTAGCTGGTAGGAAATGAGAAGAGGTCCTCTCTGATCTTTAGTCTGATTTCAGTCTTTAAATGGCCATTTCATCTGAGGAGCAATATGGTACACATAAAGACTGGAGATGTCATGATTCCATGCTTTGCTGAGTCATGATGGTGATGTGGGGTTTTTTGATCAGAAATTATACTAAAGGAATTCTAAGTGAGATGGCATTAGCAATTAGGTTATACCAGAGTCATTAAAAGGTGAGAAAGGGGTCAGTATAATTTATCTGCCTACTGCTAGCCAGCCAGCATACCTCCCTTGGGACAGGCCTATAAAAGGACTGAAGTGGGAGGTGGGGGCAGGTTATTCAAGAAGGTGGGCAGCTAGGAGCAGCCACTGCCATTTCAGATAGAAGACGAAGTATTGGCTGATTCTTTTTTTTTCTTTTTTTTTAAGATTTTATTTATTTTTTTGACAGAGAAGTAGGCAGAGGAGCAGGCAGAGGGAGAAGGAGAAGCAGGCTTCCCACTGAGCAGGGAGCCTGATATGGGACTCCATCCCAGGATTCTGGGATCATGACCTGAGCTGAAGGCAGACGCTTAACCAACTGAGCTACCTTGGTTCCCCACCCACACTGGCTGATTCTTAACCTACATGCATTTGCTTTGATCCAGGAAGCCCAGGTTTCTTGTTTGTTTATCACTTTTCCTGCACAGTCTTGAGGTACTTTGGAGGTTGAAACTTAAACAGGAGATTTATTTTGTGTTTTGACTTTGGATGATAAGGCTTAAAATATTTTGGGCCCTAATGAATTTGAAAAAAAAAAAAAAAAGTGAACTCTATACATTTATAACTTTTCCCCCTTCCCTGCCTTTTTAAGGAAGATGGTGGTTTTGTGAACTTTACCCTGGGTCTTCTCACAAGCTGATCAGAGGTGCTAGGTGAAGGGGAGGTTTGGAGGCGGCCCCGACAGGTTGACTTAGTGGACAGAGAAGGAGCAAGCAGATGCCCTTGGAAGAAGAAGGGAGAGAGAAAAGAGCAAGGGGTAGGAGGGGTGGGTTAGGAGATGAGTCCTCGCAGAGCTGAGGGCTTTCAGAAGTAATTGTTAGGACTGTTATGCACTTTGTGCTGATTATAGCACCCTGGGCAGGATATAACTCCACTGGGTCTCGGTTTTCAGAAGAAAATGAGCTTTAGAGAGGTTCTGTGATTTGCTTGAAGTCATGTGGTTGGATGTCAGGGCTGGGGACTGAATGCATGTCTCGCTCTGTTTGACCCAAAGCCGAAGTCTTAACCAGCTACTGTTTCCCGAATGAGGCAAAGATCTATGGGGGCCTTGGCCTGCTGGATCTGCTAGATAAACCCTCAGAGGAAAATCCCAGAGAGAAAATACGTCTCCTTAAGTCATCATCAATATGGAAGCAGAACTTGAATTCCCATGTGAAATGAAAGCAGAAAAAAAATCTATAAACAGTTAAAGATTAATGCACCTTAGTGAGGCTCTGGCCAGATTTAAAAAGAACAAATCTTGCCAGACCAAAGTTTTTGTGTTCTTGGGGCAGAATTATACAATGAGGGATGGAAGGGAGGCAGCTAGTCAAACACACATCGATTTCCAGGAACCACATGACCGGCCCTCTGAGGGCGGCCTAGAGAGCAATATAGAGCAGGGCAAGGGAGAGGTGGCCTCCCAGGGAAGGATGACGGGGTGGGGCGGGCAGGCCAAGATCCCCAATCACCTCAGGGCTGGCCTCAAGGCTTCCATCTAGCGCCTGTCCCCTCAGAAGCACTGGAGGGTAAATAGGCTTTTTAGGAACTGGTGGAAGATCTGTGCTTCCAAAAGGAGAAGAAATAGGCCAGGAGCTCATTGATTTAGGGACAAAAAACCCATTCCAAATTGTATCATAATAATCTTTGTGAAGACCCTTCTCATCTGTGAGCTTCTTTTGTGGTCTGCCCTGCCCACTGACCCTGGACTGACAGAATCCAGTGCAATAACACACCTGGATTTTAGAGTCAGACTGCTCTTGAATCCTGGGCTCACCATTTCCTAGCTGTGTGATCTTGGGCAAGTCACTTGATGTCTCTGAGCCATCACCTTGTAGTGTAATTTTAAGGATTCGAGAACATACTTCTTCAATAAATTCTAGTTTCCTTCTCTTCTTTGTCATCTGAGGCCTTTGACCATCTGACCTCAATGTCTTAATGTCTTTTCCGCCCCATCTGTACCCTTTCCCCCTGCAGTCCAGTTGACCCATGTCATCTTCCTTCTGTGGCACTGGTGGCTTTGTCTCCTAAACTCTCCCAGCCCAGCCTTATTCCCCTAGGTTTCCTGGCACAAATAATCTCCTTCTTCCCTTCTCCTGGATTCTGAGAGATTCTGGGCTCTCCTAGTCATGTAGTTTTGTCCACACTGCTCAGGTGGACAGAGCTCTTTCTCATGTGCACACACTTCCTATGCCTGTTTGGGCTCTCCCAGTGAGCCTGTCGATAATCTGGAGCCAGAGACTGGGTCTTAAATTCCTTCCATGTTCCTCACAGCCCCTGGTCAGGGGCTGCACACCTCAGAACATGAGCCCAGTGGATCCTCACCAGAAGAACTAGGGCAAGTGTCAAAGCTGCGCGTTAATGGGTCCTTTCAGCAAACACTTCCTGGGAACCTGGCAGGTGCCTAGAACTGGGCTAGATGCTGAGGTCTCCACTCTGATGAAAATACGATCAAGGGGAGACAGTGTAGCGATTAGAGGCTTGTACTGAGTGCTTCTGGGGCATGCTGGCGGTTGAGCATAAGGCCAAAGTTTAGAAGGATGAGTAGGGATTTGCCTGATCGTGTCACTCTTGGGAGTGACACATGCAAAACCAGGGAACTGGAGGAAAGCCTGGCGTCTTCAAGGAAAGTGGGGTAATCCAGTGTGGCAACAGCATGGCTGAGGGGGAGTCATGGGGGCAGAAGGGACGGCCTGGTCTGACACAGTGCAAGAAAATGTGGAGAAACAAGAAGGGCCAGGCCATGGAGAACACCTGCTCTAACAAGCCATTTGTATTCTACTTTGTAGGAAATGGGGAACCATGGACAAGTGTCAGGGCAGGAATGCCACCACAAAGGAAAAAGGAGCTATGATGGTAATAGGCCCAGGAAGGAGCCTTTGGGCAAGCCTGCTAGGGAGCCAGTCCCCAGCCAGCCCCGAGGAACAGAGTGTGTGGGGTGGGTGTAGATGGGCAGGAGAGAGACCCATTCTGCCTGACAGGACATTGCAAGAGCTGCTCGGCTGCTAGCACAGTTGTCCTGGTATGAGAGTAGGATGTGAAAGCCATCTGCCCACCCCCCCCATAAATCCACCACTCATCCAGATGATCTGCTTTTATCCACCCATAGAACATACCAGGAACAATGTGTGCCTGAAATGACTGTGTCTCTCTGTGGTGAGTCCCTGAAATTCATTATCACACATTATCTATAGAAATGAAGAGATGGATATTGTTTTGGTTTGTATAAAAGGTAATGAAGGTGACTCCCTGCAAAGGAATAGAGAAATGAGAATTTCAGTAGCTCTATGAGTCTCCTTAAAAAGAAAAAAATCAATTTACTTAAAAAAAAAAAAAAAGATCTACAATCCGGTAACATTGATTAGAATAAAAAGTACACATAGCATTTGACCCAGCAATACAACTCCTGGGAATCTGTCCCACAAAAGCACTGGTTTTTAAGGGCTTATGGAGAAGGGTATTTGTTGTAGTGTTGTCTCTGTTACAAAAAAACTGGGGAAAAACTTTAGATAAGAACTTCCTAAACTACACCTCTGAGTACCATGGTCCACATGTTATTAAGTGTATATGTGTAAGAAGATTGTGTGTGGAAACATGCTTCAAAAACACTGATACAAAGTTAGGCAGATGTGTTTATCAGGGGCTTCTCAGAGCTAATAAGATGCTTATTAGGTATTATTTTCTGGAATATTTACTGATCCAGGAGTTGTCTAGGGATGAAGAGCAATGATCAAGACAAATTCTTGCTTTTGGGGAGCTGGGAGTCACCACTGAATCCGTCATTTCCAGAGTGATGAAATTCTCTTACAAGAGGAGGGCAGGGAGTTGAGACTATGGGTGCAGTGGACAAGTCTCATTTCCCAGAAAGGGCAGGGAGAGGGGGAGAATGGGAGAAGAAAGGGGAATCAGCCCAGAGAAGGGACGCAGAGAGATGGCACACATAGGGAGGGGCGCACAGGCAAAGTGCTGACAGAAGGAGAGGTGTGGGTCGGGGGGGACACTGAGCAAAGCCAGGCTGGAGCAGGGCACAAGCTGCAGGAGTGTGCTGTGGGGCACTGGGTGCGTGGGGTGGCCACCCTGCGGGAATCAGGTTTTCACTCCAAGGGCAAGCAAAGGAAGCTCAGATGTTTGAAAAACCCCTTTATTGAGGTGTAACTTAAATACCTCAGAATTTGCCCATGTAAGGTGCAGGGTTTGATGAACTTCAGTAGATTTACAGAGTTGTGGAATCATCCTTGCAGTCTGGTTTTAGCACATTCCTAGCCCCACCCCCTCGCCCCACAGAGTTCCCTGTGCGCACTGCAGTCAGTCTTCACCCCTACCTGCAGGCAACCGCTGCTCTGCTCTGTGCCTCTATCTATAGTTTTGCCTTTTCTAGAAATTTCACATAAACAGACCCATACAATGTGTCGTCTTATTGTCTGGCTTTTCCGCTGAGCAGGTTTCCAAGAGTCATCTCTTTTGTTGCAGGTTCCTTCTTTGAGCTGCTGAGTAATTTCCCATTGCATGGATACATTTGTTTCTCCATTTGCCAGCTGAAGAACATCTGGATTCTCCCAGTTTTGGGCTATAATGAGTACTGCTGCTATAGATATTCACACACAAGTGAGGGGACAGACACGTACATGTTCGCATCTCTTTTTGGACAGATTCTTAAGAATGGGATTTTGCTGACTGATTTTAAACATTCATGGAAGTGCAAAGTGGTATCTCATTTTGGGTCTCTGAAGACCATTGGTGCCAAGCATCTTTTTGTTGCTCATTTGTCATTCATGTATCTTTGGTAAAGTGTCTTGTTTCCAGGATCCCATGTTTGGTGACTCTCTTGAAGAACTCACAAGGCTCAGGGTTAGCTATGCTCACAGCAGCGGGTCATTCCAGTGAAAGGATGCATGGCAGGACTATCGGGGGAGGAAAGACACATCCAGGAGAGTCGGGGAGACTGGGTGAAGGCTTCCAATATTCTCTTCCTGCAGTGGGGGCCGCACAGCATGCAGTTTCTGCAAGGGGAAGTCCATCTGAAACTCTGAATCCCCGGGGTTTTATTGTGGGTTAGTGATGTAGGCACTGTGCCTGCA
Organism: Mustela nigripes; assembly: GCF_022355385.1. NCBI lineage: Eukaryota > Metazoa > Chordata > Mammalia > Carnivora > Mustelidae > Mustela > Mustela nigripes. The sequence continues at coordinate 95,770,683 of NC_081558.1, forward strand.
AGACCAGCTATGATTTCTGAAATTCCAGGCTCCTAGGAGAGCAGGTGTTCACTACAAGTCGCATTGTGTGTACCAGTCTAGGCAGGCTGCGGCAGCAGGACTCTGCGCCCCAGGTAGACGGAACAGCCTTATCAGTCAGAATCATGGGCAGCCTTCCAAAAGCCTATTTCCCAGATACCAGCCAACGGCCTGCCTAGGAGAAGGCCTTTCTCAACAGCTGCATCTGGCCTGCAGTGTTAACCTTTTCCTACATGGGTCTAGTTCGATCTTTGGATCATCTTTTAATCAGATTTTTAGTCTTTTTATTTTTGAACGGTTGGAGATCTTTTCATAGTCTGGACAGGAGTCATTTATTAAATATTAAATACACATTTTGTAAATGTGTTCTCCACATCTTGACTTGTCTTCCATTTTCTTTATGGTGTCTGTGCAAGGAGTTTGGGCAGGGAGGTATTATGATCAGATTTGTGTGCAATCACAAAACCGCTCAGATTCGTATGCTGAGAGTGGGTCACAGGGGCCAAGGGTGGGTTGGCTCCCATCACAGGAGTCTGGCTAAGAGATGATGGTAGTCTGGGCTGGAGGGTGTCAGGAGTGATGGAGAGAAGAGGCTGCATGTAAGGGATGCATGGAAAGAAAACAGCGGGACATGGAGACACTCATTATGGATTCCACCAGAAGGAAAGCCGGGCTCTCCAAACTGGTCTGCAGAATACCGTATTCTTTGTTTCTAATAGTGGAACTCCCATTAATTTGTGGGATTTCAGTGTTCTGAAAAACTGAGAAAGGCAGGATCCAATGAATGTTAGGGTTCCTCCCGGCTTTCAGGGACTGGCGCCATGAACAAGACTTTCTGGGGCTATTTTAACAAGTCTAAAATCTTCTGAGGTGTGTGCCTACATGCATTATTATAGATTGTTTGTTAGTCATACATGTGTGTCTGCAATGCTGAGCTCTGGTCCAAGAAAATAACTTCACGACTGAAACTGAGCAAGTCCGTGCGTGGAGATCCTTGCCAAAAATGAAGGCGGAAACACTGTTGGCAAAGGGAGGGCAGGACAGGGATGAGGAAATTCATGTTCCTGTATTGACCCAATTACCAGGCGTGCCTTGCATGTCTGTTGCACTGTTGGTTTAAAATGGGATTATGCATCATTCTCTCCCAAGCGACAGACAGTATCCTAAATGAAAAATCCTTTCCTCAGGCTGGGATGCATAGCTCCTCTCATTTGGCCAGCATCTGCTACCATGGGAGAACCTTTATTTAAGGCTGGAAATTCTATTTACCCAGGAGGCCAAAACACTGTTTTTCTGTTCTTGCAAAATAAACAAAACACCTTGGCACACTAGATGCAAAGAAGGCCTGAGGGAATGGAAAGGAATGTGAGATCAGGTATGCGGGGCAGTGTCAATGCAATAAATCAGGAGCACAGCGCTGATACCTGTTTTCCCTTCTGATACTAAAAAAAGAAGGCTACATGAATCAATGACAAAAAGTAAGAGTCTAGAAATTGAGAGATACATATGTGCGTGTGTGTGTATGTGTATGTGTATATGCGCTTACTTTATTATTATTATTAAGTAGGTTTTGTTGTGTTGTTTTATTTTAGGAGACAATGTAAAGGCTCAGCACTGGTGAAAGCCACATGGTACAACCATGAATCAGAGAGATGAGGGCATCTCCTCATCAAGCCTAATTGGGCCTGGTATCCTGAACCTATGGGAAGGAGGGATGGGGGGACACTGGCATACCAGGATGCCTGCTGTGAGGTGCGTGCTGCAATAGTGAACCCCTTCCTTAAGGAGTTCATGATGAACTCAGCTCATGATGCTGCTCATTTTGCCCTTTTCTGCCTCAGGGCCTTTGCATATGTTGTTCATTCTCCCTGAAAGCCCAGCTGCCTCCATCTATCCCCAAGTCGTGTGAATCTATCTTTCAGGTCCATCTTCTCTTCCCTACTTTCTAGATTCTGTCATCAGGATGAATCCCCAATGTTTTATGGAGTCTCTACTTTATACAATTTTGAAGGTCACTTTTCAGAAAAATAAAAATGATGAATGTGAAATTAGATACCCACACAATTAGCACCCTCCCCCCACCCCTGACAAGGTACTGGAAAAGGACAGGGCAAGTGAGGGACTATGGCTTCAGCTTAACCTCATGGTGAACCTGGGTTTCTGGCTGTAGGTAATGCTGTGTGTTGGCCTTCAGAACCCTCATCCAGTCTGTATTAAGATGTTTGGTCCTGGGAATATTTGATTCCTCTCCACATTCACAAGTGCAGAGGAGGTCTGTTTTATTCATCATTATACTACTAGTGTTGTCTAGTGCCTGGTACATGAGGTGCACCAAAAATGATTCAAATGAATGAACCCTGAATTCTGAATCACAAAAGTTATAATCACAAGACTTCTAGTTTCTGCTCCTTGAGTCTCTGCTTGCCAGGTTGTTGCTGTCCATACTGAGAGCTCAGGACGTGCTAGGAAGCCTCAGCCTGTAAAAACATGGGAGAGAAAGTCACTCAGGGCATGTGGAAGTAAGGGAGACTGAAGTTGGGGGTGCTTCTGAGTCAAGGGCATGGTTTCTAATTCCCACTGTCAGTAGCACTGTGTCCCCCAGGATAAACATGACTTCGTGAATGGTGGGGACACCTGTCAAACTACCCTTTATAAGAGGATGGTATTCTAAAGCTGCTGTCAGCTCATCTGCCCTGATGAGAAAGGCAGGAACCCCTCCTCACATACATACACCCACCCCCAGTCATATCCTTAAACCAGCGGGTCTCAACCAGGGAGTCTGTTTTGTGCCCCAGAGGGCATTTGGGAAGGCCTTGGGGGCATTTTGTTGTTATATTTAGACGTGGGTGTGGGTATTCCTAGCATCTAATGGAGAGAGGCCAGGGAAGCCCCTCACAGGAAAGGGTGATCTGGCCCAGAATGTCAATATTGCTCAAGTTGAGCAAACCCCCAGGATCGCTCACCACCACTTTCTCTGGACACTCCAGCTATGTTCTTTCTATAATCCACATAGGACAGCGGGAAAATGTTGCTCAGAGGGTGAGGAGGAAGCTAGAGTAAACATGATGTAATCATATATTTCAACCATATATGCAGTCTACTAAAAATAAAGCTAATATTTATTTTAACAGGCACTGATCTAGGCCCGAACATTGAATGGCTTGAGAATCTTATTAAAATGCAGATTCTGAGTCAATAGGTCTTGGTTGAAGCCTGAGAGTCTGAATTTCTGTCCAGTTCCTAGGGGATGCAAATCCTGCCACTGCATTTGGGACAGCAAATTTCTTGGCACTTAGGATACATCAGCCAACAAAACAAAGACTCTTTGCCCTTGGAGAACTTCCAATGTGGCCAGAAGTGAACTGGACCCCAAAAAGGGTGGCCGGGCTGGAGGACAGCACTCAGTGCCTCAGGAAATCAGAGCTAGAAGAGAATTTAGAGATGATCTAGTTGAACCACCACATTTTAGAGTTTGGGAAACCGAGACTCACAGGAAGGAAGGGAGCTGGTCCAAGTCACACAGCTTGCTGTGGACAAGGCTGTTTGATTCCTATTCACCTGCATCATCAAGGTTCTTAGAGATCCCTTGGGTGCAGAGCACAGTCAGGGTGGGGAAGGGCTAGCAGCTTTAGAGGTGGCAGGGGTGGGGGTCTAGGGACCCTCCCCACCCCACAGGAGGGCCCCACTACACTAGATCCAGGAAATCCTGATTGCCTACTCTACTCCTTGCTATTGTGACACACACACGAAGGCTGGAATATGTCTGGGGAGATAGGAGATTCTTCCTGGCTGGCCCTTTGTTTTTCTGCATGACGACACCTACACCAAGGACGAACCCACGTAAAAGTATGGAGTGGTCCATTCTGAATGCATTCAGTCATTTGGTGAGCAGATGTAAAGAGTAAACTCAAACCGAATTAGTCCAATTAAAACCTCTTCTTAAGGTGAAGTGGAATGACAATCTTGCACACGGGTGAAGTTCCTCTTCTTATCCTTTAGGCCCCCTTGAACGGAGCCCTCCGCCCAGAGCTTCAGATTACCCAGTCGTTACAATGTGTTCAAAAGCAACTGCTTTCCCCACTGCTTGTATCTGGAAACAGAAACTTTTAAATTCATGTCAGTTCAACTGGAACAGTGGCAAATTTCATGGGGTAGCTAAAAAGAAGAGCAACAGCTGGTACATCAGGCATTAATAATATAACAAAGGAAGAAAAAAGAGAAACTTTTCATTAATATCTTTCGATGTCAATTTATTATTTATCTCTTTGCCAATATTCAAACAGGCAGGCGGTCATAAAACATTCAAAAAGATCCTCTGAAACAGTCAAGGCATCTGTTTTACCTCAGTTCCTTTTTTAGAAACCTGGAAATCAGGAGTCCTGGCATTTATTTAAAAAAAAAAAAAAAAGTCGTGTTAAAAATATCTGCCATATCAAAAATACTGTTTGAAGGTCACTTCTTAGAAAGATTTAAAATTGTATCTACAGCTTATGCAGGCAGACAGTGGTTAAGAGCTGTTTCCAAATTTTTGACTCCTCACTTAGTATTATTTTGTTGGAACAAGGCGTTGACAAAGCCCACTGTTTGGTAATTAGCATCCTGTCAAGTCTCTCCCATCAAGACAGGCATCTGCACCTGGTTCTAGTTAAAAAATGTGTGTGGGCAGTTCTGAGCTGACCCTCGGAGGCCCTGCCTGGTGTAGAACTGCCTTCGATGCGCATGCCTGAGTCACCCCTTACAGAATAAGAAGGCCTCTGCAGTGACAGCCTCTGAGAGCTGTGGTCTAGTTCTAGTGACCTGTCACGCCATTTTAACCTCTTTGGAGAAAGTCCATTCTTGAGATGTAGGCACCTGCTCCTCCTCCCAAAAGAAACATGTATCTTCCTCAGACAGAAGATGCCTCTGAAGTCAACTCATTGACTAAGTAAAATAAAGGAAACATGAGAAAAAAAAAAAGGCCCAAGACCTTGACTGCCCTTTGGTCAGGAGGAGTTCTGTGGAGAGGCTGACTCTTCCCAGCCTGTCTTTCCTTCACTCCTCTGGGTGCTGCTGCCTTTCCAGGAACTGTCCCTGGTGTAGAGGTTGTGGTCCCTGATATAGGTGATGACGGCATCTGGGAGCAGGTACTTCACGCTGTGCCCCTGGCTCAGGGCCTGCCGGACGTATGTGGAGCTGAGCTCGTTCTGCACGGGCTCCCTGGCCAGGTGAATGTTGTGCCGGTACCGGTGCAGGATGGGCGAGCCTGAGATGTATTCCTTTGGGTTGTGACCTGTGCGGCTCACGCACACCACACCGAACTTCTCCACGATCTCCTGGATGTGTGCATCTTTCCAGAGGTTGGGAGTCTGGAAGGTCTTCAGGACATCTGCCCCGCAGAGCAGTTTCAGCTCGGGCACAGCTGGAAAAACAAGGGTGGAGGCTGACAAGGTTACAGAAGGGTCATGGCAGTAAAGATAACATCATATTCCGTTTGAAAACTGCACAGGATGCTTTTCTGGGAATGTATTGGGAACTCAGTGTCTGTGTGTTCATGACTGCAAAAGCAAAAGCATGTAAGTGAATCTGGAGCGACTTCAGGGACATACAGTTGTTAAGTAATAATTTAATCAATAAATCTTTTGTTTAGTATTGGTAGAGCGCCAAGAAATACACAATGGCCTGTTTGTTAGTTTTCCTCCAGTATTCTACCACAAGTCTGCGTGCAGTGGCTGGACCTCACGGCAGGGTGGTCCGAAGGCGGCTGTGGACCTGGTCTTCAGATAGAAGGTAAGGCTGTAAAAATCCTAGTGCTAGCTGGGGGCGTCAGGCAAGTCACCGCCCTTTTCACAATCTTATTTCAGCCCTAACACCTGGTACTTTTAGAAGTAAATCTCAGCATAAAGGTTCTTGGGATAATCAACAGCTAGTGACCTTTTCATCTGTTTTCAATATAACAAAGCTCTAGAACAACTGATCAATGTGGATAATCCTTTGGCATTTGTTCTAACAGAAAGATGGTTGTGATGATAAAAGGATGCCTAACGTTTACTGGGTGCTCACTGGGAGCACCACCGCTAAGCGCTTTATGGGTTTAATCTCCTCTGATCCTCAGAACGGTCTCACGTGGTAGGCGTTATCGTTGCGCCCGGTCTGCGGAGAGGGAAACTTGCCTGCCTGAGGTCACTCCAGGCAGAAGAGGAGGCAGGATTCAAACCTGACCTCCGGCCTCCGGGTGGGGCATTTGTAAATGATGGGCTCTGCCGCCTCCTGCTGGCGGGAATTGTATATGCATCAGAACCCCGACGCCCTTCCTGGATTTTCCCGGCACTGTTCAAGGTCATGTCCCTTTTGAATGGGCTGATGTGGAAAGGAGAAAATCAAGTCCATGCTAGAAGCAGCCACTAGGATCTCTGGTCCTCCTGGAAGCCGATTCTAGCTTCAGTAAATGGCAAAGGCTGTGTTCCTAGAGGTGGCAGCTCTCAGTCACTGGGAAACCCAAGCTGGGGTGGGGGGACCGACTTCAGGGATACCACCAGCTGGGGAAAGAGCTGATGTAAATGGTGGCTTGAGGCTCCTCTTCTGTGGAAACTTGGAAGGATCTGGGCATGGATTAGAGAGATGAGTTTACAAAGGAGCGCACTAGATCAGCTGTGGAACGGAAAGTGAGAAACTGGAGGTGTCATGGGGAGGTCTGAATTCAGCCTCAGTCAGGCACTGGCTGCTATGGGGCTGATGCAGCCTTCTCTGGGCCTCAGTCTCCCGACTGAGGACTGGACTTATTTACTGATTTCGAAGAAGCATATATAATTATAGAAAAGGACTTTTCAAACACTCTAGCAGCATAATATTGCTATAATGAAATGATATTCAAACACTGATGCATGTATTCATAAATTATCTGTCCATGGTTAAGAACTAGGACTTTAAAGCCAGACACCTTAGACCTGGCTCTGCCATTCAACAGCTGTGTGACCTCAACTTTAAAATGAGGATATTAATAGTACTTACCCCATAGGACTATTTTATAACTGAATGAGCCTATAAGTATGAAGTACTTAGAACAGTGCTTAGAACAGAGTAACACCTATCAACAGAGTGGGATAGGTGTTAAGTACCATCCATCATCCATCCACCGTCTTATCCACTAACCCATTCATCCACATGTCCATTCAACATTTATGGATGTTTTTTTCCCATAGGGAGTATTTTTAACATCAGTAAAACTGCATTTAAGAATTATTCAATAACTCACACTTTCCACTACTTTGGGCTGGTCCCATTGCTCACAACATATGTGGATTTGAACTATTTTTCATCCCTAAGGTTCTACTCTAATTTCTTATTTATTCAACCACTGTAACATAACAAGAGACCAGCTTTTGACCTTTTAAACAAATGCGTGATTTTCACGTGCTCTTCCTATGGGAGAGGTTAAATGATTTAATTGTAGGGCATTTAATTGTAGGGTCTCCTGAGGCCTGGAGCACACTGTCCTCCCCTCCGTTTCCCACAGGTCAAAGAACAGAAGATACCCCCTTTCCTCTGTTGGTGGATTTTTGTGGGGACAGTTTCCACACAATGGCTTCAATATTAGACACTATTTGATTTATTAACAGTGACAGGAATACAATTCACCGTGAGCTCTTGCCTACAGGGGACAAGTGACCACACCTTCCCATCCCTCAAATCAAAGGCATGTCTGCAAGGTAATCACTTCTGGCAACATGTGCCTTGGACTCCCACTCTGGGCAGCCCTCAGAGACCACTGTCTATCTCTTTCAAATCCATTTACATCACTGCTACAAACTCTTCACACTGGGCACCTAAGTCAGAGGTGCTGAATAAAGGCTGGTGATCTGATTTGTCTTAACCATGATGTAGTGACCTACATCAGATGTCCGTGGGTATTCTGGGGGCAGTGCGCTTTCTTGGAATAGCCACAGGCTTTAAAAAGCAGAGATTTACATGGAAAGTGAGGGAAGTGCCACCGGGACCTTTTTCTTTGGAAGTCCAGTTTATATTAAGAACACCCAGGCCTGAGGTCAGCCAGTCCTGGGTTTTCTGTTTCAGAGCCGTAGGAAGCATGGGAGAGTTCTGGCAGCTGGGCCAGTTCCCTCTGCTGTAAAATGGGGATGACCTCCTGCAGAAGTCCTGGAAATTGAGTGACGGACTGAATGCAATGTGAATTTCTGGCCTAGTGCAGGGTATGGGCACATAGCCATGTGTGAGGAGTGTGAGACCCTGAGTGGACGGGACACCAGAGCTGAAGCCAGGGATAAAGGGTGGTGCCCAAAGTAACCAGACAAGGCCACTGTGGATCAAACTGGTGCAAGATGGAATCAGAGGGAGTGGCTGTTCTGGTTGTGCGGATAGAGAATCCTTTGAAGGCTGCTGAGCTGTGCTCAGCCTCATCAGCTAAGAGCAGGGACCACCTGCACAAAAGATACACATACCGTCAGGCTGCTAGAGGACCAACCGAGGCATCCTCCGTCCCATGTGTCATATTCAAGCAGCCCAGAACCGGGCAGCCCACATGACTGAGTCAATCCAAGGAGGACCAAAGATCATGGGAGTGACGGGCAAAGCAGGGCTCTGGCTGCCATAACATGCTGAGTGCAGCCTGTAATCGTCAGTCCCAGGGGAGACGAGTGTCCAACGAAATACGCAGCACACAAGTGGTCCTTTACAAATATGTTACTCGTAACATACAGGCCGCCTAGTCAGATGTGAGATTTCAGCTGAGGAAGAACTCCACCCTCCTCTTGTTCATTGCTCTAGTGTTGTGGACTGTTTTTCCCTCTGATTACAAATGTGTAATCTATATCCATCATAAAATGTATGGAAAATATGTATTTAATGTAGAAAACAACAATTCTTTCCTTTTTTTTTTTTTTAAAGATTTATTTATTTATTTGACAGAGGGCATGAGCAGGGAGAGCAGCAGGTAGAGGGAGAGGGAGAAGCAGACTCCTTGCTGAGCAGGGAGCCCAATGCAGGGCTCCATCCCAGGACTCTGGGATCATGACCTCAGCTGGAGGCAGACGCTTAATGACTGAGCCATCCAGGCACCCCAATAATTCTGCTTTCTACAAAAACTTAGTATTTTCCTGTATTTTTTGTTTTTTTTTTCTATTGATTAAGACATGCAAATAGATGTACAAGTATATTTACATTTTATATACTTGCGATTATATATACAGAATCATATCCTGATTTTTCCCACTTACCTCATAAGCCTTCCTCCAAAAACCTTTTGTCTCAATTATTTGTCCTGTGTATACAGAATAACTTAAACATTCTCTAATACTTAAACATGGAGGTTGCTTTTATTTTCTGCCATTATAAAAACTGCTGTGCTAAACATCTTTCTACATAAATCTTTGTCCCAATTTCTAATTATTTCCACTGTCTGGTTCCTAGAAGGGGAATATATCAAGCAAAGGACATGAACATTTTTAAAGCTCCTAATATATTTTGGTAAATTGAAAAGCCCACTTTTCATTCAACATGAATTTTCTTTTTTTAACAGTTACTTTAGGAAAGAACGAAGATGAGCAGGACCCAGGGCCTGAATAGCATGAAAAGGGATAAAGAACAAACTCCCAACATTACAGGGCCAAGCAGAGTAGCCCTTAGAAAATAAATCTGAAAAGAATGCGGGTGAGCTTTGGCTGAGGGAGGGGGAGAGTCAGCTGGGACTGGTTTCACAGGAAGATGGGTCCAACGTGGGCCAAAGAGGACAGGTAAGTTTTCAAAAGTGGAGTCAGAGTGAAGGTGGGGGGGAGAGGCACCCAGCGAAGACCTAAGACAGGGATTCTGGAAGCAGGTGCAGGGGGGGCAAGTGTGAGAGGCTGGGAGCCTGTGTGTGGCATCCCTCTCACATCACTGGAGGCTCCTGCCTGTCACTGGAAGCTCCAGCATTCCCTAGCAGCAAGGAATGTGCAGCACCTATGCCATTTCCTGCCTTTGTGTTTTGCCCAGCTGCCCCTCTGCCCAGAATGTCCCTAATCTCAGAGAAGATACTTATCCTGAGTCCTGGGACTAGTGTCTCCTCTTCCAGGCAGCCTTCCTAATCCATGCCTGGACTCCACACCATTCACAGCCTGTCTCTAGCCTTAGGTCAGAGGCTCGGGGAGGCTACCTTTTTTTTCCTGAGTCCAAAGCCAGGCCTGGGGAGGTGCTCAGTGGGTGTCTCCTAACTCTGGTAGAAGTAGTTGCTGAGCCAGAGATGCTTCAGAGAGAAGCAGAGGCTGAGAAGGAACGCTGCCTGTGTTCCAAGACTGGAAGATGGGGGAAGAGAGGCAGACACAGCAGAGGATTACACAGGAGATGCTGGACCTCCTCCTTTCTTAGATTCCTACTCTAGTGCAGTCCCCCGAACTGGCCATAAAGCAAATCCCAGCATGCCTGCTAAATATCCAGATTCCCAGAACTCAGGGGGCCTGGGCTGTGGCCTAAATTGTTATACACCTCACAGGTGATTCTGCCAGTGAGTGATCCTTTAACCAGCATTTGAGGACTGCTGCATGAAACCTTTAGGGCCTGGTAGCATTTTCGAGTTCTTTTAGAAGAGCGCCTTCCAGTCTGTGTTTGGGGTGGGGAAGGGCACTGGTCTTCTGGGGCACCAATATGTGTCGAAAAGGGTCCCATGACTAAAAAGTGATAATGGCCACAAGCTAGTTCCCTTTCTTGTAGAGTCACAATGCACATGATCATAGTAAAGGCTCTGAAAAGTCCTGCAGGAAATTTTAGGTTGGTTTACCTGTGATATTCCTGAGCCCTTCTGATCAGGAACAGGTACACACCATCCACAGTTGGGAGACAGGCAGTAGAAAAACCACATAGATGCACCTGATGGGGTTTCAGCGGGGCGGGACCAGTGAGTCCCTGACCATGTCACATCCTGCCCTTCCATCACCAGGGACTTCTGTTTATTTCCATGAGGGGCCTACACACTTGACCCATAGGACCAAGGCTGCCATTAGAGAGGGAAGATACTTCAAAGTCACAACTAGTAAGATTCCACCAAACACCAGGAACTAACAACAGGGTAGAAACCCAGGGTTACAAATTAAAAGGACATTCCACATGGACTGAAATTCCCCTAAAAACAGGTTTCTGTTTGAGGATCAGAATGGCACATTTGTACTCAGAAAGGCTCAGGCTTTTAAAGGAGTCCAGCATCACTCACTGGTTTATCCCTGTGTAGCCCTGACTGTAATCCGGGTCACAAGCACAAGTCACAAGGGTAGGTAAACTCCTTTGGAGAAGAAAATCCTAAAGTAGCAACCCGATTTACAAGGGATGGTGGCAGATTGTTGACAATGACCTTTCAACCCGGGAAGTGTCACCACAGCCCAGCAAGCCTCAGAATCCTTATGCTGCTTGGGAGTGGGTCCTGCGCATCCCTGACCTCTCCCCCTCCCAGGGACAAGAGGGTCCGTACCTACCTGTGGGGGCTGTGCGAGCCCTGCTGTGGTCTGGGCCTTCCCTCCTGGGCAGAGATCTGAGCAGTTCGCTGTGATGATGCCTGCATTGCAAATACACGGGCTCAGGGTGTGCCCATCCCCACAAAGCCACCCAGGGGTCTGTTTTCAAGTCTCCACCTGCTTTGTCCATTTTAGGTAGGTAGCTCGTTCCACAAATGTTTGTGGAGGGCCTACTGCTATGTGCCAGGGGCTGGGATAAAAAGCAGATGTGATCGGGTCCTCTTAACCCTCCACTGCCTTCTGTGAGCCCTGGTGGAAGGTTGGGATGGGGGGGATGAGCATGGTTCTACTTTTTTTTAACACTGTCTTTAAATACCTCACTTAAAAAACGTTGAGTAGGGATTAAGGACATGCTCTATGAGAATCACACACATGTGGGTTCAAAATAAAACCTTTCATTTGTAAAGTGAGGACAATGCCTACCTTTTAGACTTTTGTGAGGGTGAGTCAGCTACTACACGGTGCATGGCCCACAGCTCACTGTTGTTCTAAACTAGTATTTCAGGACTTCACGGAGTGGGCTGCCTGGGCTTAATCTCAGCTCCCTCACTGGCCAGCTGGGTCACCCTGTGAGGGCATCAACTGCTTTCTGTCTGCGGACAGTTCAGCACTTGTGTGACAAGAAGAGTCACCGTGTGTGCCTCTCACTAGTGGTCATGAGGATTGAAGGAGTTATGCACGCAAAGTGCATGGAACAGCGGGCAGGACGAAGCAAGTCTCATTTGGTATTAGCATTTCAGATCTGATTAGACTCATGCCAGCTTGGCACGCCTGGCTCTTTTAGCAATCAATGTGCAAATCAAGACATACCTGATCAAACACAGGTAGTCACCACATCTTGTATCAATGCACTCTTCCACCTACTGAATTATACATTTATGAGCTGTGTTTGGGGGAATGCAGGGGCTCTGCAGCCAGACTGGGTGGGTTCGAGTTTAACTTTTCTGGCTTGTATGACCTTGGATGAATCACTCAGAGCTTCACTGACCTCATCTATTTATTGGTCATCATGAAGCTGATGCTGACCTCCCTGCTGAGCATCACCAGACTGTGAGAGAAAAAGCACTTCCTTCCCTGCCCAGTGCTGGGCGAGTGGCCCAGGGCTGATCATCACTGGGGCAAGGCATGGTGTAAAGGTTAAGCTTTACAGTTAGACTGCTTGGTTGGAATTCTGCTTCCAACCAGCAGCCGTGGTAATCTGGTGGTCTCCTTAAGCAATCTGCCTCCAGTTTCCTCATCTGTAGAATGGGGGACGATGACCACACCCACCCCTGTGAGCTACACTGAGGATTCATGGAGCAGCTTAGTACTGGCCCGTCCACAGAAAGAGCCCAGTCAACTTTATCAGTTTTTTCTGAGAATGGTGAGCTCATTTAATTCATCCTTATAGTCTTAGTTCTCAGGAAATGCTTACCTAAAATCTGCTGAATTCAGGAATGATGGAAGGAGTGGACCAATAAATACATTTAATTCTGGCCCCTAGTCTTTTCTGATGATCTCAGAGACTCAACTGAGTCCTCTTAGGGTCTAGTTGGACTCTGTGTTTCCATTATTGTCTGATTTGGTTTTGGTAAGCTTCATGTCTGAGGATTCACTCCTAATTAGATTGGAATCTTACCATACTGAAGTAGGTGTGAGTCTCACCTCTACTTTCTAACTGTAGGAGTCTGTGGATGTTACTAACCCTTTCAGAGCCTCCATTTTCCCATCTGTAAAATGGGACTAAACCACCTACTTCTCAGAGTTTCTGAGGTGACTAGATATTAACCTACCTAGAAAAGCCTGGCACAAACTGGTGATCAGTAAAAGTGGTGACTGTCATTTTATTGTATTTACCTTGAAGATCCTAGTTCAGGTTGACCCTACGTGAATATTAGCTGGCTCTCTGAACTCTGATGTGTGAATAATTATTCTCACAGACCTCCAGTGGGCCTCTGTGGGGCAGTGCCCATGGCTTCTTCCTGTCTGCCTGAGTGGTGTCCCAGTGTGCCCAGCCCCGGGCCTGAGTTTGAGTTTTCCATGTCCTACGCAGTCCAGGCATGCCTGGTCAGAGGGTCCCTGTGGCAGGACCAGAGTCAGCCCCTCTGTGAGCCCACCAGTAGATCTCTGGTTGCAGGAGGACCATAAGTGTGGCTTCAGACTCAGACGGGGGCTCTGCCACTCATTCGTGACTTTGATTAACTTAGCCTCTCTGAACCTGGTTCTTCATCTGTAAAAGGAGGACAGCGTAAGATCATGCTTGCAGAGGGGTTGGTGAGATGACAGTAGAGATGGTGACCATGATGATGGGCCACATAAATGGCATTGTGACTAAGGACCTCCCCTCACAGCTCCAGAAGGTGAGCAAAGTAAGCTATCAAATGTCCTAAAAGCATGAAAACTGGCCTATATTTAAAAAAAAAAAGTAAAAATAAGCAATCTGATAAGTAGAAAAAGAATCCTCAATGAACTCTACTGTGAATTTACTTCACAGTGACATTTGTCATAGTCACACTATTTGTCCCTATGATGCAAATCCCCTGTTGACTCTGTCAGGAAGATACTAAATGGAGCAAAGGGTGGGGTGGTTTATTACCTTGCTTCTAAAATCACCTAACCTTATAACTACCAGATTTTCAATCTTAAAAAGAAAAATGCTTGGGGAATTTTAGGAAAACATTCACAATCAAATTTTCTGAGAAGCTCACTCTAAATGTTGGAAAAAAAGAATGGGATCAGTTATTAGCAACACTGTGTTGTCTGTATCAATGGATTTTCAACCCTGGCTGCACAAAATCAATCATTTGGGGACCTTAAAAAAAATACCCATGCCTAAACCCCACTCACAAATCATAATTCCTGGGGGTGGGGAGATGAGCATTTTTAAAAAAGCTTCCCAGGTGATTCCTATAGCCAGGGCCCACTGGTTTGGATGGATCTTGGTACTAATCATAAGCCTGGTTCACATACTTTGTGACTGAGGCTGTGGCCTCAATCCTAGCCAAGCATTAGAATCACTAGGCAGCCCTTAAAAATTCTGATGCCCCACCCCAGACCAGTGACATCCCCGACTCTGGGAGAAGTTGGTACTTTTGAAAGCTCCCTAGGTGATTCAGGGTGCAGCCAGGGCTGAGAGGCACTGGACTAAAGGATAGAGTAAGAAAAAGAAAAAGCACATGGTCAGTAAAATCTCAGCTCACACCTGCATTTTCCAACAGAAGCAGCAACAATATTATATAGTTCTGTGGCCAGTTCGTATTTATCCAGGAATGGCTTATCTGTCTTGAGGATAAATTCTGGGCCAGTGTTGGGGAGGCAAGGAAGGTAACTAACATTATTAAGCACCTGCCATAAACCAGGTATTTTGCCCACATCATCCCATTTAATTCACGCAGTGCCCCGAAGAAGTAGGTGGTGTCACACTCATTTTATTAGGCGAGGAACTGAGGCTCAGAGATGCTAACTCACATCAAGTCCCTGAACTAGTAAACTGGACTTCCACATCTGGGCCCTAGGCCACACTGCCTCTCACAGGGTGAAGGAGGAAAGCGTCTTTGTGACTAGTGTTAAAGATAAACGATTTGCTGGATTTTCTACTCTTTTGTGTGTTTTCCCCTCTGCTATCCTCCAGAGATGAGAACTGGCTGTTATTTCTTATTCTGAAGGGATGATCTAGGTGTAAATTTATTCTTTATGTTAAAAAAAAGAGCATGTATTCTAACCGTCATTTCATATTTGCTCTTCTTTTAATTTGGCAAGAGGTTCTGAAGTAGCACTGAATTACTACTGAATGCTTCTAGCTGGTTCTTTCCCAAGAAAAAGGCAAATAATCAGAGCCAAGATCTGTAACTAAATGTTTACCTTTAATCTAAGAAAAAGGTAAACAGTTTTCAACCAAGTGACTGTGAAGATGAGTAAAAAATGAAAACCTAAATTGATTTATGAGGGAACAGGCCTGCCAATTACTGGACACTGTCCAGTCCAGTCGTTCCAAACAGAGAAGACACAACGCCCAGTTTGCAGTCCCTTCAGCAGACCCGGCTGTTTGTGAGAGACAGACCCACCTCCCCGTCCCCTCTGAACCCCAGGCTGGACTGGGCTTCCTGCTTTTCTGGTAAGCTCCCAGGACCCTTTCCCAGACCCAACTCAGTGACCCACTGCCCCAGCTCCCAGGGCTCTCAAGGCTTTCAAAGAGCCAATTACTTCTGCTGGGTGCTAATAGCAGTTCCAAAAGGAAAACTTTCTAGAGCAACTTTCTAGATTTATAGGCTTTTTTTTTTTCAATTTTACATAAAAGTTGAGATTTATAGAGCCCAGAATTTGTACAATTAGAAAAGATGGCTTATGAGGTAGATACAGTTTTCACCCTAGTCAGTGATGACAATGATAGAAGGTCCCACTTAGTGAATCCTTTAATGGGGTTCTGGGACAGGAAAGTTCTTTACATTTAAAAAGTCCTCATTAGGTTTTATTGTGCCCATTTTACAAGTGAGAAATGTGTCTCAGAATGTTAAATACCCAGTCTCACAGCTACTAGGTGGCTGCACTGGAGCCCAAGGAGACAGCCCTCTGAATCGAGATTGGGCATTTCCAGAAAGTGCATCCTGAAAGGCAGTGGGTTATGACTGTTTTCACTCTAGCCCTCCTTGAGAGTGGGTCTGTGGGTCTCTCTCCCTCTGAGAGGAAGTGCTTCTGGGATTTTGGCTGAGCAAGCCTGGCTGAAGCCCTACTTCAAACTTGGTCCCTACTTTCAACCGCAGGGCTCTACAGATGTGTCCCATGACCCCTGGTCATCACACAAAAGTATGCTCCGCTGTTACCTCAGCACCTTCACTGTCTCCGTCCACTGCAGCTGCTCGCTCTCCCAGGGGTCCACCCGGACCCAGTCGGACGTCTGCAGGGCCAGCCGGGCCATGGCCACCCGGTGGTGGGCAGCCACAAGGCCTTGCTTCCTGTAGTGGTCGTTGACAGGAGAGATGATACCCCCGATCACCTGGTACATTCCTAGGCAAGGGAGAGCAGGGGTGTGTGGTATGTGCCGACAGTGACCACCCGGCCACCTGGAAACTCTCTGGGCCTCATCCTGAGTGGGGGCAGACTCGGGCATTCTCTCCTGATGGGCCAGCCCCCTCAGGCATGGGTAAAGGATGCCCCAGGAGCCATGTGCTTCTCCAGTTGGCAATAGCCCCAAGTCATACTTCTCCTGAGAGCCAGGCTGTGAGGGGGTGGCCAGACAAGACGCCCAGAAGGCAGTGTGGACAGTTAGGGTCAGAGCACAGGAAGGTACATGATGGCCTCCTCCTGCACAGGACTTAACAGAGGCACCATCATCCTCTAATCATGGATGGGACAACAGTGACATGTAGTTTCTTATGCCCAAACAGGGGATCTTGTGAATCAAAGATGAAGGGAGGGGGTGGGTCTAGGAGGAATGGGAAGGCCTACTTTGGGAAAGATGTGGGTTGTGCTGATGAGTGATGCAGTATGGCTCAGGGACTGGAGAATGGGACACTTCAAGTTCAGAGCCAGAGTGACATGGTGGAAGCTAGAGAACCAGCATGGAAAGAGTCTGAGCAGGACCCCGAGAGCCTTGGGAGGGGGCTCCAGCTCCATCACTCCCTAGTGCACCCTTGGCAATTACCAACCTATGTGGAAAAATAAAATATGTAGTCATCTGAACTTCAGTTCTCCTGTGTGTGAAAAGGGACCATACCTGCTTGGCAGGACCTTGTGCTAAGGAGAGATATTCGCGAATCCTTATGTAGTGGGATGATATTTTGTTTTAGGATGGGACATATTTTTTAAAATCGTATTATAAAATATAACATGCACATAAAAACACGAAACACAGGTGGGTTGACAGAGAGTTATAAACTATATCCTGCTTTCATCATCACCTAGATTAAGACACAAACACTTTGGGCACACCAGATGTTCCCACTGCAAGCCCCACTTGGACAGCAGTTAATCACTACTCTTTCTTTTTTAATATTAATTCTCTGTCCTGTATTGCCTTACCATGTATTTATGCAGCCTTAAAAAACATAAATTCATTTGCCTTCTGAAACTTTTACAAATGGAATCAGACTGAATATATTCTTTTGTTCAGCCTTTTTCACTTTATGTAAATAAAATTCATGTAATCCAACCAGTCTTACTGCTGCATAACCTTCCATTGCAAGATTATATACTAAGTAATTGATCTCTTTTACTGTTGATGGACTTGGTCTGAGTCTGGCTTTGGACAATTACAAACTGCGCTGCTATGGACATCCTTCCCCAAGTCTCCCTGTGCACAGAGCCATGCATGTCTTAGGACACACATCCAAGAGTAGACCTGCTGAGTCATAGGGCAGGTGTCTCTGCAGCTTCTCTAGATGATGCTGGACCATTTTCCCAAGTGGTTGCAGCTATTTGTCCTCCAATCAGCCATGCAGGAAGAGTTTCATTTGCGCTGGGCCCTGCCACACAAGGTTATGGTCAGGATCTTCCCAATCTGAGAGACGTGCAATTAAATCTCACTGTTGTTTTAAAGTTCATTTTCCTGCTCACTAGTGAGGCTGAGCATTTATTCATACATATTATTTAACATTCAGGCTTAAATTTTTTGTGAAAGTGCCTGTTCAAATCTTTTGCCCATATTTTGGATTGTCTGCTTTTTAAACATTGATTCGTAGAGTTCCTTACGTATTCTACATACAAGCCTTTTGTTAGTTGGTTATAGGAGTCATAAATACCCTCTTGTTTTATGGCTTGCCTTACTGTTGTTTTTTAATGGCATCCTTTGAAAATGAAAGAAAAAGTTCTTAATTTTAATGTAGTTGGGTTGGGTTATTAGTTTTTTCCTTTATGGCCAGTGCATTTTGTGTTATGAAGACATTTTCCTGTATTATCTCATAAAAAGCTTACAGTTTTTTCACATTTGGGTCTTTGTGCATGATGTGAATCCTATTAAGTTATTTTTCTTTTGGACAGTCCATTATTCCAGCAGTGGTTACCCAAAAGCTCCCATCCACCCTGCTGCCGTGCTCTGCCAACCATGTGCTGAGTATCAGTGTTCACCTGTGCAAGGGCCTGCTTCTCTGCTGTTCTGTTCTTTGCTCTATTTGCCCAGCACTGTGCAACAGCACACTGCTTGGCTTAATATAGCTTTATTACACATCTTGGTATCTGGTTAAGCAAATCCTCCCACCAGCTTCTGCTTCAGAAGTGGCTTGGCAATTCTTGACTTTTTGTACTTCCCCTATACATTTCAGAACGAGCTTGTCAGATTCCACAAATGAAGCACCTCTCCTTGCCCCTCCCTGCAAAACCTAGCGAAATTCTGATAGGAACTGAACTGAATTTATAATTTAATTTAGGGAGAACTCAAGCCTTTACAGTTTTTAGCCGTCCAATCCACAAGCATGGTTTATCTTTCCATTTGTTTAGATCTTCTTAAATGTCCCTAAATAAAGTTACACAGTTTTTCTTATAGAGAGCCTAAGCATCTTTTCTAAGACTTATTCCTAGACACTTGATTTTTTGGATGCCACTATAAATGGAATTTATTTATTCATTTTTAAAAAGATTTTATTTACTTATTTGACAGACAGAGACCACAAGCAGGCAGAGTGGCAGGCAGAGGTAGGGGGAAGCAGCTCCCTGCTGAGCAAAGAGCCTGATGCGGGACTCGATCCCAGGACCCTGAGATCATGACATGAGCCAAAGGCAGAGGCTTAACCCACTGAGCCACCCAGGCGTCCCAATAAATGGCATTTGAAATATACTTTTTATTCTGTTTCTTGTTAATATATAGACATATGATTTAGGCATCCTGAATGCATATGTAGTAACCTTGCTAAACTATCCTATTCTAATTGTTTATCTGTACAGTCTTTTGAATCTTCTGTGTCCAAAATATGCCATTGAAAATACTGACAAATTTGCTGCATTCCCAATCCCTCTGCCTTTTGTTTTTCTCACTGCACCACCGAAGACCTCTAGCATGATACCAAATAGAGGTGGTGTTAGGGGGCCTTATTGCCACTATCAGAGGAAAAGCTTTTGAGTTTCAGTATTACATATGATGTCTGCTGAAAGTTTTCTGTAGCTATCCTTTTTCAATTGTGGCAAAGACAATGCCATGTGTTCATTAAAACTCCATTTTCCCCTTTCTGGGCACACTGGAAGCTAATACATCCATTCTTCTTGAAATTAGGTTGGGTTTCTGTGATCTCACTGAATTGTAGTCAACGGGGATGTGGGTAGAAGTGATGTCTGGCCCATCTAGACTTGGCCAAAAGATTCTTGCTGACCCTACAACTCTTTTATAGTGAATCTGAAAGCTGAAGTTAAGGATGTAAAGCCATGGGTGGGGCCTACTAGGATTCCTGAGACACAGCTGGGCAGTGAATTGCCCTGTAGCCCTTCAGGAACTACATGGGATTTATCTGATAAGGGAGAAATGTTCTTTAATGTGCTAAGCTCTTAAAATTGGGGGATTTATTATGGTAGACTGACCTGGTCTACCCTGACAAATAGGCTACTTTAAGAAACATTCCCAGCTATTCCCTGTTTAAGAACTTTTGTCATAACTAAGTTTTGTCAAACATCTTCTCTGCAACTCTTGAAATGATGGTGTGATTTTTGTAGGATTTTTGACTACTTGCCAGTCAATGCCCCTGACTAATCATTTATTGGGGGGCTCTCCCCCGGGTGTCAGATGTGCCCTCCTCCAGAGAAGCTTCATGTTTCTGTCTTCCAGGTCCCTGGAATTACTGAAAGTCATGGATGACCTTAAATGAATGTGTTGACTTAAGGTTCTTTGACTAATTCCAGCAAGGGGCTGCAAATCTGAGCGAAGACTGATGTGCAGGCGTTTCTTCCTATCAGTATTTTATCTTTGCCTTTTTCTTCTTTGGCTTGCCTTAGTGCTAGGGCTTCTCTGAAGGCCTCTAGGACTGGGGGGGAGAAGGAGGGTTAAGATCTAGACCCTGAGAGAGCTCTTTGGGGTCCCGCTTCATGTGGGGGAAGATACCCATCAGGTTCCCCAGCTTGTGAGGGCTCCAGCCTTTGAATTCTTTGTTGGCTTTTATGGCTGCTGATTCAAAGCTTAAGTGAGCAGTACTGGCAAGTGCCCACAGGGCATCAGTGGTTCTGATGTTCTAATAGCCTGCTTACTAACTCCCTGGTTTTAGGGGGTTTTCTCCCAGCTGGTCTGAGACATCCCCACTTTTTGGCTTTAACAGAGAGGTTTGAAAAATGTTCTGCTCATCATTTTTTTTTGTTTTGAGTGGGAGAGCTGATCCAAAGAAGGCAGCCTGACCAACCTGCCAGCCCCCAACACACGCACCTTCCGGGAAGCTGAGAGTTCCCTGATGCATTTATCCTTCCTGGAGGTGGAGGAATCCACTCTATCAGGGGGATGACAGAACTAGCAGAGAATAAGGCAAGGATGTTCATCTTTTCACTTCCAGAAACTGGTTTCAAAAACTCATCTCAGAAATACTGGTGAAGGTTAGAATCAGGGTTTGTTGAGAAAGATTGATCAAATTTTGAAAGTCTCCCTAAAAAATATCAAGAGCCAGAGTCTAGGGAGTAAGAGCATACAGTTTTACTAAAATCCACAGAGGAGTAAGGAGAGAATACGAAAATGGAAAGGAAAAGCCCCTTCTGGGAGCTGGGGTGGGGTGGGTGGAGGAATGAGCAGCAGGCAGAGGGAAGGACCTGGTAGGAAAGATTTGTGGTGACCAAGAGTTTAGAGCCAAGTGGAGACCTGCTCCCTACATCCTCTTACCCTTTGGAGACAAAGCCTCCTGTGTGTTGGGTGGGGGAGGTTATAATTAATAGGCTTAGTTTTGGGAACCACAGAATAGGTGGGCTGGTATTTTGGTTCCCACTTGGAATTCCAGGAGGCGACCATCTTGCTCTGTGCCGGCAGAGGACCAGTAGAGTAGAAGTGACAGTGCGCCGTGACAGGCAGAGAGGCCTTCCGGAAACATCCCCTCTCCTGCCTTCAGTGGGGCATGGCAGACATCCACAGAAATCCCCAAGGCTCTTTGAGAGGAGGAGTGAAAGAGGCTGAGGATGAACAGTCAGCTGGGCTACTTTGGGGGAAGGGGGAGTGGCCAGTAGGGGACACAGGGTGTACAGTGCAAAGCCAAGGACCATGGTGGTGTTAGAACCAGGGAGAGCCTGGGCATGGGGCCTTAGCCAGTTGAGGCTGGGGGCACATCAGTAGTGGAGGCAGAGAGGATAGAGGCCAGTGCCCAAGACCCGGATAGCCTGCTTCAGACACCAGGATGACAGACTACCACCTGTGATGCTTCATTCACTTTTGGGGGAAGCAGGCAGCAAAAGACGGACTTGATTGAAAACTGACCTGTAACACAATGACTTTAAAATCAGAAAATGGTTACCTTGAAGTGGTAAATTTTTTCACCATGCATGGAAATGCTGGCTTCAGAACAAGGCGAGTGTTACAGAAAGCAAAGCAAGTTCTAGGTCTGCATATCTGAGTCCCATGTTATCCATGGAATATGATCTTTTTCTTTTCCACTTAAAAAAGGGGGGGGGGGCCAGCTTCTGAAGAGTGCCCACTTTCTTGGGCAATTTATGTACATTTAACGTGCACATTAATCTCTGTTTGGAGGAAAGGAGTGGGGCTCCTGGTGGCCCTCCAGGCAGCTGTGCAAGCACCTTGGAGTCTCAGGTGTCACTTTTGATGGTTTGGCTCATATTGACAGGGAAGGCGATACAAGGAGAAAATCAATGCTTTGTTACAGCACCCAGGAGAAGAGAACCAATAAAAATAACAATTTGGACTAAAACTCCTTCTTGCTCTCCAAATGGTTGTGTGCTCAAGCCTCTTCTCTTTCCCACAATCCCTGTATTGCCTCTCACATGACCCATTCTCCCCCTAGGTAGGTGGAGGTACTTCTCTGGCAGCTCGCTGCTGCCCTGACACAGCTCCATTACAGTATCTGTACCGTAAAGATCTGTTTGTCTTTCCCACGAGACTGGTCAGCTCTCTAAGGATGTGAACCTGACTTTTAACTCTGGGTAACATGACCCGCACATCTCTAAGTATGAAGCTCTACTGACCTTGCTATTGGGTTACCATAGCGATAGATGGCTGTGAGTTTAACATGGTGGACAGAATTCCTTCTATATCCCCACCCCTGTTCTGATAAAATGGCAATGAAGGAATAGAATACATATGAAATCACCAGGGCAAAAAGAGGAGGAAGAGAGACAACCACGGATGGGAAAGGTCAACACAGTTTTGGAAGCTGGAGAGCTGATGCACAATGTTGGTTAACAAGCAGAGTCTGCAGGCAACAAAGGTGGGAAGAGGCGAGGTGCCTTGTGTGGCAGCAGCAGTGCAGAGTGGCTCAGGAATGGGAGAAGGGGTGACTGAGGGCCCGAACACAGGAGGACCAGTTCAGAGTTTGCCTAAGGAGCCCTTCGATCCAATCATCTACCTATTCTCCCATCATGGCAGAAGGCTGGATGTCTGCTTTCTGCTGACGTTGGACCAGAGAGACCCTTGCCTCCCATATACAGGCATAGGTAGAGGAGGGAGAAATACCATCCTTCAGACAAGAGGCTAACATTTGGATTCCAGAATAACAGTCCCACCAAGGAGAAGACACCCACAGATCCGTACATTCAGGGGCATTGGACCCGGGGTCTGATCACATGACCATGAGGCCCACTGGCTTCACTCATATACTCAGAGCTTCCAGCCAGCATGTAGGGCCTGATCTGCAAATATAAGCGAATAGTCTAAGAGACAAATTTTAGAAAATTGCTGACCGGGAAAAAGAGACCAAAACCAACACCAGGTTAGGCACTTGGAGGATACAAAGGCAGTCAATGCACAGAGCAAAAGGAAATTTCAAGAATCTCCAAATAATATTGTCAGGAGGGTAAGAGATGACAGCTTATCCACGAGTGGGATGCTCTCAAAGGGCCAGTCAGAAAACAGGAGGAAACTTTTAGAAATAGAAAAATATCCACTCATTCAACAATATTCACCCACTGCCCATTCCATGCCAGGTACTGTGCTAGGTGCTAGGACACACAGGGTGACGAAGCAGACTGGTTCCTGTCCTCATGGAATGTGCATTCTTCCCTTTTCATAACTGGAATAAATAAATGAAGCCAGTGGAAGAATCAGAAGATAACCTGAGGAAATCATATGCCAATAAGATACAATTAGAGGATTGACCTGGAAGGCCCAATATCTTGGTAACAGAGATTTCTAGAAGAGAACAAAGGGAGGAAAACATCATAGAAATAGTACATATTCCCAGACTAGAAGGGCATTTTCAGAACCAAGTACCCTCTGCGTGCTTAGCACTTTGAAGGACAGAAAGTGTACACACGACAAACCATTAGAAAACTGCAGACCATCGGGTTCATGGAGAAGATGCCAAAATTTTCCAGAGAGAAAACCAGAGGTCAAACACACCAGAGTGGGGCTCAGGATAAAACTGGATTTCTCAACAGCAATTCCAGGATCCAGAAGGCAGTGCAGCAAAGCCTTCAAATTGTGAAAGGAAAATTATTGCCAACCTCGAATTCTCTATTTAGCCAAACAACCAAACAATCAGAACAGGGGTCAGCAAGCTTTCTTTTATCAAGGGACAGATAGCAAATAGTTTAGGCTTTGGGAGCCACATACAATCTTTGTTACATATTCTTTTTTTTTCTTTTCTTTTAACAATCCTTTTAAAATGTTAAAAAAAAAAAAAAAAGCCTTACTGTTAGTTTACAGAAAGAAGGAAAACAGACTCTAGACCAGAGAGGGCCCACAGGCTATAGTTGACTGACCTCTGAATTGGAGTGTGGAATAAAGTTGTGTTCATATACACAAGGGGTCTCAAAAATTTAGCTCCCATATATCCTTTTTTAGGGATAGAAAAACGCAGGAGGATGCATTTCTCCAAAACAGAAGCAGGCCAAAAAAAGCAGAAGGCGCCAAGACCCAATAAATCCAAGGTCCTTCCACACCAGGAGACAGGCAGAGAGAACCTCAGGGAAACAGCGAGGGGACATCTCAGATGACAGCACTGTTGCAGCACGGAGAGCTTACCATCCAGACAGGAGCTGGAAGACCCCAGGGAGGGTACGAGCAGAATCAAAATGGGACAGTTGACATGATGAGTCTATGTATACTGAGATGAGTTTTGAAGATCTGGAAATTTTAGGACTGAATTAGTGATAGATCTAAGGAACATAAAGAAATAATAAAGAAAGCAATTATTATCTCCAGGAAGAACCGAAGTTCACCTGGGATGCCATGTAAATCTAGTCAGCTATGTGGCTTAATTAATGACATTTACGCAGATATAAATGGAAACAATATTCCTTCAGCCCAGAGTTGTGAGCCAATCTGAGAGCATGTGGTGGAGGTGAAGTGTGAGGGCAGGGGTGTGAGAGAGATAAATCTTCCCTTTTCATAACTGGAAGCCAACAGATACTATCTAAATCTGAAAAATCAAGAAACACAGTATAAGCTTATTATACAAAAATAGGGAGACAAATACTAGAGAAGATGGTTGAAAAAGGCAAACACAACTGCTCTGGGAACCAGGAATCAGGGGTAGGGATGGATGGAACAAAGTTACCATAAGCTTTATAGCAAGCTAACTTGAAGTGTACATATGCTTAGAAATAGAGAAAATTAGTTTAAAATGAATGCACTTGGTACAAACATTTCAGGATACTGAAAAGCATAAAGAATCAAAAACCAACAAAACATATCTAAGGAGTCAATATTGTTTATATTTTGGTTAATTGCCTTTTTCTTCTCTGTTTTTCTTCATATAATGTAAATTCAATTTTTGTATCTTCTTAGATTCTATCATTAGCATTCTTCTTGGCCATGAGCACTTTTGAAAACACCATTTTTAATGGCTGCATAATAATGAAGATATATGTATATATACACATGTATGTATATGTGTGTGTGTATGCTTGAATTAACATATTGCAGCCATCTTTGTAGCTCTTTTTAGTTGCAATTTTTAGATACATTTTTAAGATAAATTATTAGAAAGGAAAATCACCGGCTTGAACATTTTCGGGGCTTTTGCTACATCTTGCTAAACTGCTTTTCAGAAATTCTGAACAAGGGGAGAGTGTTACCAGCATGGTATGAGAGAACCCATCTCCTGCCATCCTGGCTAGTGCTGGGATTATTCATCGAAAAACATCTTTGCTAATCTGCAGGAACCTTTTGTGGTTTAAAACTTGCATTTAAGATGATTTGTGTGGTTGTTATGACTTATTAGGCATTTGAGCTTCTCTGGCTGTGAACCACCTGTTCACAGTAATTGTTCCCTTGTCTTTTTATGCGTATGAACTTTTTTAAAAAGATTTTTAAAAATTTATTCGACAAAGAGAGTAGGGAGAGTGGCAGGCAGAGGGAGAAGCAGATTCCCTATGGAGCAGAGAGCCCGATGTGGGCATTGATCCCAGGATCCTGGGATCACAACCAGAGAAGAAGGCAGATGCTTAACCGACTTAGCCACCCAGGTGGCTAAGGGCTCCTATGAACCCTTTTTAACAAGTATATGAAACGTTGCCCGGTTGGGTCTGTTGGCACCACATAGAGAGGGTTCTTCTCCACATCCTGGACCTCTCTCCCCCAACTCCAGTCTGGCTGCTGGGACTAGTCTTGGTCTAGGTTTTCAACCAACTAAAACTCCCCACATGCTTGTGAAGCAAAGCCTCAACTGGTCCTCTCAGGGATGCTTCTATCATTTCTCTGACTGAGTACCGTGCCTCTGCTCTACTTGCTTGTCTCAGTTCCTTATCTCCTCTTAGTATTTTCATACCCTCATCTTTTTCTTTAGTTCTGGAACTCACTCTCATTTTCTATTTGGTTGCCAGAAATTGCCTCCCTGCTGCCTCGGCCCCACAGAGCGCTAATTTGGCAAAAATGTTTTTCATCCCAAATGCCCTTCCCTGTCTTTAGACTGCTGCTTCTCCTGACAGGTTGATCTTCTGCTATGCTCACATTTTTCTCCTGAATCTCATGGAGAACCAGAAATTCAGTAATTTATCTTCCTAAGTAGAGGGCATCCTCTTGGCCAGAATCTGTAGGGTGGACCATCTTTGGAAAGGCAGTTCCTTTTCAGATGATATGTTACTCTTCACTGAGTGGTTTCTTACCTCTGTCTGTCCCATATGGGCTGCTGGGAAGCCCTGTCAGAGTCTGGGCAGGTTCCTGCTTAATTATTTTATTCACAGAAAAAGGACAAAGGCTTTTGTCCTTTTAATTTTTTTTTTTTTTTTTTTTGCATCTCAGAAATGCACTTGTGTAGTGCAAGGAGGGAGCTAGAGGTCAAAGGAAACAACCATTGCTGGGGAATTCCTCCCCTTCTAAGGTTTATCTTTAGTAATTTTTAAAAAAGATTTTATTTATTTATTTGAGAGGGAGAGAGAAAGAGTGAGCAATAGCGCAAGAGCAGGGGAAGGGAGAAACAGGCTCCGCGCCGAGCAGGGAGCCCAATGCAGGACTCGATCCCAGGACCTGATCCATGATCATGACCTGAGCCAAAGGCAGATGCTTAACCGCCTGAGCCACCCAGGCGGCCCTATCTTTAGTATTATAAGAACACTTAATATATAAGGTAGGCAATCAAATTGACTTTTTTCCTTAAACACTTTAAGGGGAAAAAAGTACTTAAAGAGACCACCCACTTCCTTTTATAAAAACTGTGTCTTCCACACCACGGACTCTGTGTTTTACTCTTACCGTGTCTTATCTTTTTACATAGAGTTCGTGTTCCATTGAGCTGTCTAGAGTCAGCATCACACTCATGTAACCACTTTTGAAAAAAATTATATCTTAATGTCTCACAGAGCTTTCTGAGCACTTGGTTAGTCTTCCAGGTGAACCTTGGGATACTTTTTTCAAGTTAAATAAAGACAAATAGCCATGGGTATGTTCACTGGAAAGCCCATCAATAACTGGCCATTCCCTTGAGGACTGCTCGTATCTGCACTTAGTGAGGCCTCCCAGCAGAGGGGCAGAGCCCCGCCCCAGCGTCCTTCACGTTTCTAGTTCAGGTTCGTCCTGAAGACAGGTGTCCTTGGCAGTTTCTCTGGTGCATGATTTTTTTTTCGTCAAACTTTATTTTAAGGTACAGGTTATATGTATTTTTAAATGTTACATTACATATTACATATGTTTTATAGACCATAAACAGCTCACGACATTGTATCACAACTGTTATGTCGAAAACTCTGTATTTTGGCTTATTTTTAATCTGGACTACCTTACTGAATGTATTCGTTCTGCTGGGTTTTCAGATGCTTCCCCTGGATTTTCTAGGGATACCATGATACCACCTGCAAATAATGAAAACTAGGTCTCCTATCTATAAGTCTATTTCTTATTTTTGACTGATGCCGTTAGAAATAATGGTGGTAAGTAGGCATTCTTTTCTATTTCCTTGCTTCTGTGGGAATGCTTAAAGTGTTATGTCATTATATGTCATGCTAGATAAGTATCCTTATAGTTCTAATTTACTAAGAGCTTAAAAAAATCCCTAAGTAGGTGTTGGATTTTATTGAATGACTTTTAAGTGTGTACTGAGATGATGATTTAGGTTCTATAAAAATATATTGTCTTAGTAATGCAATATATTAATAGATATCTTTATGGTATATTGTCCTTGAATACCTGGGATAAATGCTACCTGGTCATGTTGAATTATTCTTTTATTAGCAATTTGATAACCTACTACTTTATATGGGTATTTTGCATCCCCGATTATACTGTTAAACACCAGCTGTAATGCCACAATATCCTTATCCAATTTTCTTTGTTCTAGAAAATGGCTCTGGTAGATTGAATTATTGGTCCTAATTTCTCACTCTGTCATTACACCATTACACACTCCCCCGCCACAGCCTCACAAAGGCAGGATGTACTTCCCAATCCCTTGACTTTGGACTTGGCCATGAGACTCCTTTTGGCCAATGGCATATTCGTAGATGTGAGATGAACAAAAACTCAAAACTTGCTTGCTTAGTGAGACTTGCAATCCCGTGCCTGTGCCATCTCCAGGAGAAGGATATGTGAGATAGCCATTACCCTTTTATTTTCCTGGACCCACAGTTATTTTAAATCAATAAGTGAGGATGTGATAACACAAAAACAGTATGCCACACTAGGCTGGTGCTCAGCAACTGTCACTCCCGCCACCCTCTTGTCATTACATCGGTAGAGCAGGGAACTGTGGCAAGGTCGTATTTTCCCAAGATGGCCTCGACATTGTCTCCTGGCATGTGTGCTCTCCTAGAACCCAACCACTCCTCCATCAAAAGTCTGTGCCCTTTCCCCTTGGACCTGGGTGAACACTGATGAATGTTTAACCCAGAGGTAGAAGTGACACTACATCGCAGTTGGGGTGAGGTCATAACAATGTCCTGCACGACCACCTTAAGATCTGGGGACACCTGGTTTGGGAACCCAGCTGCCAGGCTGTGAAAGCCCAAGCTAGCCCATGAAGAGAGACTCCACAGTGACAGAGTGAAGCCACCTACCCACGTTCTGGTCAACTGACCTGCCAACACCCAGCATGCACTGCCAGATGTGTGCGTGCAGAATTCTCCAGGTGACTCTTGATCCCAGCTGTCTGTCTAGTCACTCCTGGTCTTGGAGGTCCTCCGAGCTGAGTCCCCAGATATTGTGGGGAGGAGACAAACCATTCCCACTGGGCTGTGTCCAGATTCCTAACCCAGTAAATCTGTGAGTGTAACAAAATGGTCACTTTACAACACTGAGTTTGGGGTGGTTTGCTGTGTAGTAATAATAACTGGCGTAGGACTGGAGATTCAGGAAGATCACATCATTTTCCTATGGTTACACTACCAGGCAATGGCAGGGTTGGGATCCAAAGCAGCTGTGCCTGTACTTTTCCTGTTGTCTTATACTGGTGACTGGCAGTGAGGTTCAAAGAGCCCTAAGCCAGCCAGAACTCACGAGGGTATCACTCAGCAGCTCCACCTGTGTGTGTGTGGTCCCAGACCAGATCACTCTGGGGGTATGACAGGGATCCCACCCATCTAGAGCAGACCGTGTCCCCCAGCAACACTGGGCTTCCAAGTTACTGCTCCTTAAAATGCTAGCAGCCTCACAAACCGTGAACCAAGACTTGATAGCATTCTAGAGGGTAAAGACTTCATTATTATCATAGGGAATGCTCTGGCCCATTTATCAGCATTTTATTAAGAATTACCATATATATCTAGAACAAAACTACACTTGTCCAAACAACTGAGTGAAGCGTGAGGTCATGCTCAGAGTCTGGCCGGCTCCTATTGCACCCCTTCCCCCGGCACAATCCACCCCTGCTCAGAGCAGCTCAGTATCCCTGTGTGTACAGGCACAGTCCAACCCTTACCCACTTCACAGACCCTTCTGTCCCTTTCCTTCTTTCTTTGGTTGTGGTGGCTGAAAAGCACCTCAGGAAATAGAGCCTTGAAAGGCAAAGTCTTTTAAGAAATACCAGGAGCAAATGTTACAAGGTAAACAAGGAAAGAAAGCCAGAGTGATGTTAAGCAGGTTAGGAAAAAAAAAGATCAGGATCTCAACCAAATGGATCTGCACACTTTTACAAAGAGCTTATTGTGATTAAACTTGGCCTCCAAGCGACATCTGGAAAACAGGAGGCTGTTGAGGCTTTGAGGCCATTTTGGCATGCTCTTCTTTATTTTCTTCATTAAGTCCTGCTTTTTTTTGTTTGTTTGTCTGTTTCTTCAGCCAAATTGCTCTTAGCGCTCCTGGTCCAGATGAACTCGAGACTGCCTCTTTATTGCTTGGCTCTGTGCGCCGCTGGCCAGAAGTACCCCCACCTCAAAAGGCCACTAAATGCCTGGATGGAGGAAGCCTGGGGCAGGGAGAACAGACCCAGGAATTCTGATTACCCACACAGAGCTGTGGTCCTCTGGCAGTGCTGCGGGTGGGCTGGACCATGGTGGCCGCGGGCAGTGTGACCATCCTCCCTCCCCCTTCAGTGCCTGTGGTGTATGTGGCTCTTTTGTCTGCCCTCCATTTCCCTCACTGCTTTCCACACGGAGTCTTTCTTTCAACCTGCACGCTCTTCCTGCACACTACAAAGCCCCCTCTGGTCTCCAGAATCCTTCAACACCTGAGCTTGTCAGCATGAGCTTTCTCTTTCTTTCGTTTCCAAATGTCCTGCTTTTTTTGTGTGCAACTTCTTAAAAAACGGGCAAAGTAAACAACAAAGCAGCAATATTTCACAGGGTTTAAACTTCCTTTCTGGTCCTGGAGAGCGGGGCCTTTTCGGTTTCTTTTCTCCTGCTCCATTCATTCTCTACAACCCTTTTCCTGAGTCCCAGGTGCTCGGTGCTGGTCAGCTGGTGGCATGCCTTCCATTTCTATCGAAGCACTGACAAAGCCTCTGATGGGGTGGCTGGCTCCTAGGGTCCTATGTGCTTTCAGGGTATTAGAACCTCTTTCTTACGTGTGCCTCTGTTTTCCAACATTTAACTCCTGGCTGTGTCTCTCTGCCTGGTGAACAGAATGAGTCTACTTTCAGACTAGGTAGGTTTTAAAAAAGAACTCACCAGAACTCCCAGATACTGGAGTCTCAAGGCTCCTCAGAAACTCACTGCTGTCTCTTTGGGGGCCTGAGATCCAACAGGCACTATATATGGGAGAAGAGGCAGTGGGGGCTGGTTGTAATCAGGCACTCCGGGCTTGGTGTGCAGTCTGCTGAAGGCGTCATGGGAATGCCGCACGAAACACGGCAGTGGGCAGCCTCCATATGTGGAATCTCGGTGTGTGAGAGGCAGCCTCATTTCCCGCTGATGAATTACTAGTCCTGGGCCATACGCCACGACTGTGCTCTTTTTAAAAAAGATCTTATTTGTTTATTTTTGCAAGAGAGAGAGTGAGAGGTGTGAGAGAGATCATGAACTGGGGGAGAGGCAGGTAGACAGAGAGAGAGAGAGAGAGAGGCAGGCTCCCCACTGAGCAGGGTGCCTGATGTGGAGCTCCATCCCAGAACCTTGGGATCACGACCTGAGCTGAAGGCAGATGCTTAAATGACTGAGCCACCCAGATGCCCCTCACAACTGTGGTCTTAAGACAGGTTTTGTAGGGCACCTGGGTGGCTCAGTGGGTTAAGCCGCTGCCTTCGGCTCAGGTCATGATCCCAGGGTCCTGGGATCGAGTCCCGCATCGGGCTCTCTGCTCAGCAGGGAGCCTGCTTCCTCCTCTCTCTCTCTGCCTGCCTCTCTGTCTACTTGTGATTTCTGTCTGTCAAATAAACAAAATCTTAAAAAAAAAAAAAAAGACAGGTTTTGTAGTGGCAGGAACTTGAGGGCGAGTGAGTAGGCTGAGGCCAACCTGAGTGATGAAGACTCTGTTCAGCTGCTTATGAGCTGTGTGACTTGGGGAATATGATTTCACCTCTCTGTTTTCAGTCTCTTTACGCAAATCAACTGCGCTAATGCAGAAGACAAAGTCCAGTGGGGTGGAAGGGGACACTAGAAATATCCGCGGAATCTGAATTTCCCCGACCTGGCCCTCGTTTCCATGACAAACACCATTTCCCTTCTTCTAAAGGCAAGAGGGAACCACGTGCATTCATGTAGGTGGCAGCCTGGCATGGACCTGGAGCCAGGGCGTGTACCAGCACTGCAAATCCTGAGAGGAATACTGTGGGAGCTCCAAGGTTCACTCCTGGGAGAGACAGCCCCCACAAGGTGGTCTGTGGAGTGCAGAGGTACACGAGGAGCCCAGAAGAGGCTCTGAGCAGGTGGAGCCATTTCTGGAGGACGGGACCTCTGAACTGAGTTATGGATGCCGCAGAAGGCACGTGGTGACCTAAGAAAGGTAAAGCCTTATTAATCACATCAATTCTTTCTACTCTAACGATACTGAAAAGAGACTTTTTAAAAAAGTCTTCAGAACAACTGAAGCTTGATGACTCCTTGATTCTGCACTAATATCCTTGCCCATTTCTTGATACATTTTCAATTTACCTTCATGGTAATTTACACTCAAGGGAACTGTCCAAGATCTGCTAAGGGATTCAATAAAATAGGTCACGGAGTTAAATGCTGTGGTGAAACACAGGGCTTAATTTTATGGATAAAATATAAATTGCTTGGCTGCCTTTTTGCATTATTCGTGTTACGACTAACGATCACTCAGTGAGTGGGAAGGACTCACGAGAAGAGTGAGGAAGCAGTTTTCTTCATTCGATAAGCATACCTGGTGGGGTTGCGGGCTTTGCCCTTGAGGTTAACAGGCGCAGCGTTAGGGAAGAGACCTGAGCAGCCTGTCAGCCCACCTCTACCAGCAGGGCTGCTCCTCCAGCTGCGACAGGAACAAGAATTCTTCCTAAGATTGACATGAGGGGGAAGAGGAGGAAGACAGCATGTTAACACCAGCACTTTTCCTGATATTTCTCAAAGCGAGTCTGCCCTGATTGATGTCTTTGTTAAAAAAAATGCATATTCTGGGCTGTACCTGGACCTGCTCTCTGGCAGGGAGGCTTAGAAACTTTGATTCTTCCCAAGCAACCCCGGGTGACTATGAGACTATGAGACACACATGGAGAGCTACCGGGCGGCACTGAGCATAACCTCAGTTATGCAGGATCTTTTATTAACCCAGCACTGGGCTCGGAAGTAAAGAAGGACCGCTTTGCTGTAACGACTAAATGACCTATGAGTATGGAATAAAAGGATAAAGTCAGCTGTATTTCAGGAAAAAAAAAATTTAGTGACAAGAGGAAGGACGTCCTAGGTCGTCGATGTTTGATGGGGTTTAATGCAATTTCACTTTTGAGGTTTGTTTCTAATAATACCCTTCATTCTTGTTTGATGTATTCATCGGTCAGTTCTGATTATGTAAGTTGTAGATCACCTTCTTCCATTTGCCATCTAGGACAGAATTTAGAGTTGCAAAACTAACCGAAAGCTAACCATTCTCACCAAGCACTAAGAAATTAGTCCCTCTGGGGGGAACATATTTCCTAAAAGTTTTATTTTTCTTTTCATTCCAAGAGTTGTTTAGATTAGTGTTTCTCTCGCTGTTCTGTGTAATTTATAGGCACCTACCAGCAAGCACGACCCCCCAACCCCGCAAAGGGTTCAGTGGTCAAGGAAGCTTTGGAAATACCAGGGTAGACGAAGTGAAGGTCTTATTGGAGACTGGAGATCCTTTAGAAGCCCCTAACCTGTGGATGTGCACAGTCAGTGTCCAAGAAGGGCACAGAAAGCTCAGGATGTACCAAGCACATTTAGGTGGCATGGAACCGTCTGCTGGGTGGGTATTCAGAGGACCACAGCTCATGAGATACACAGTTAACTCCACTGGCAAGTTATGGCAGAGGGATCAGGCTGCACTGATTTAGGAGAACTGCTCCTAAGACCCAGGCCTAGGAAGTGTTTTACAAGTGGAGATATATAGTACATCACTTGGGGAGAGCTTCCTCAAATACAGACTTCCCCACCTTGACATCAGGGTTTAAGTACCAATGAGAATTATGGAATCATAGTCTACTTGGTCACTGCCACTGCTACCATCATCAAATCACGATCAGCATTTCTGATGAACACCACAATCCCTACCACTACCACCACGTTGGCAGTGCCACCACCATCATACCAGGACCGATAAGATCCACGTCCTCACCAACACCATACTCAGTCCCATCACCACCACCACCACCACCACCACACCATGAGCAATTAACACCATGGTCATTATTGCACCATGATCTATGCTCTTACCACCGCTGCCACTGGGGCAGCCATCACCACCACTGCACCCGCTGTGGCCACTATCCTTCTAGTGTTCAGACTGAAGAGGGGACAAACAACAGTGTCCTTATTTCAGGTTGTAGTCAAAGGTCGGAAGGCTGGATATAATTGCACATACTTATTCTGGGTTACTGGGACATCCCAATAAGCATCAAGTGGAACCAGACACGGTGTCACAGTGGAATCTTGGGGCCCACTGTCTAGAGTCTAAATAGGATCTCAAGTCCAAGGCAGGCGTACCTCAATTATCTCTGTGACTAGAGTAAAACATGTCACATAGATCTGTCACATCCACCTATGTGATGGGAAGATTCAGCCGCAATCTGATTTCAGAACCGTGGAAGCCGGACTTGAGCTCGTTCAGGAGCAGTGATAGCCCCGTGGAGACCACAGAGGGACTTTAAAACCAGCACAAAGGGCGTCTGGGTGGCTCAGTTGGGTAAGCATCTGCCTTCGGCTCAGGTCACAATCCCAGAGTCCTGGGATCGAGCCTCATGCTGGACTCCCTGCTCATCAGGAATCTGCTTCTCCCTCTCCTCCCCATTTGTGTTCTCTCTTGCGATATCTCTCTCTCTCTTAAATAAATAAAATCTTTAAAAAATAATAATAAATAAATAAAACCAGCACAAAATGAGACTTGTTACTGCTCGAGGACCTAGTCTGGGGGTGGGGGAAGGGGAGAGGAGTCACAGCAGAAAAAAACTTAAGGGTATATTACAGTTTACATAATTAAGTTAATTTAAAAAGGTATTTTATGTATGCACTGTTGCATATATCATACATATATACATGTATTATAATGATGATGGTGGAGGGCATGTACTGAGGACTAACAGAGTGTTGAGAACTGAGCTAAAGGCTTTACACATATTACCCCTTTAATGCTTATGACTCCCCTATGGAAGAAGTGTGATTGTCAGTCCCACTTTTCTGATGTACAAACTGTGAAGTAGGGGTTCTTGAGCGAATTAATGGTAGCACTGCGGTAGGACCGAGGCATTCTGGTTCCAGGGTTCATGATCTTAACCAAAATTGGACACTGGTAACACACTGTCTACATGCTGTCTACACAGATATGCAGTATAATAATATCAGCTGTGCACACGTCAGCCTGCATGGAGTGATTTACAGGAACGTTCAAGGATATTGTTGATTATGCATGATTTGTCTCATGGACTAATTTCTGAGATGAGATTTAAGTCAACTGAATTCCAACACTGAAAGACCACCAACTGCGAAGCCATTTGGTGCAAAACATGATGGAGATGACTACCCTCTAGGCCACATTTGCGACATATGTATGCAATGAGCGGCTGCGGTGTGCAGGGCACTGGGCAAGGCCATGCCATTCCTCCTGTCCCTTAGTCTACAGCTTATCTTGCATGAAGTCCCCAACGGGCCACCAGAAAAGATAGTGCAAAGAGCTTAAGTTTCCAAGCACTTCACAGCGAAAGAACTGGGCACAGACGGGACAATTCTGAGGGTGGTGCAGAGGGTGCCTGCCAAGGGACTGACCCTCCTTCCTCCTCATCCTAGCTCATTCCTTAGACTTACCCATATTAGAAATGATCACTTTGCGAATGTACCTATTGTTAACTCTTAAAAATATATTAATATGTGCACATTTATATCGATAGTCTACATAATACAGACATTCACCTTTGTTTTGCAAAGAGATGGATCCCTTCAGTATAAGCCGTACCTCCCGCCCCTGCAGTGTCTGCAGAGGGGCCAGAACCACAGTTGAGGCTGCTCTGACTCCGGTATTGGGTGGGCAAGGCTGCTGGACTGTGTGCGGAGGTGCCCCGGCTCCAAAATCCCATGCTCATCCCCTGCTGCTTAGTAAGTGCCAAGGGTATGTCCGGCTCTGTGCAGAATGTTTATAGGGTTTAGATCCTCACAACAGTCCCAAAAGGCAGCTGCTATCATGCCCTGGAGGTTGCTCTGCTGGGGGCCAAGGTTGTACCGGGCTGGAAATGGCAGTGCTGGGACGTTGATGCAGGTGTATTTGGTTTTGAAGTTCTGCTTGTCTCTGTGATCTGTCCTTGTTTTAATTATACCCAGGACCTCTTAGATCAAGATTCTTCATCTCTAAAACAGGGTTGGGCGGAAATAATGCTTGTTTGAGGCCTCAGTAACAGAATGCAAGTAAGAACACTGTAAAGTGTAAGGAGCCATTCAAAGGTACTAGTAGTACTATTATTTTGGTTTCATGGGATACAATTAAACATGAACTTGATTCACTGGTTCGGTAACAATCTCGATATAACCTTTGTAGTTTGATGTATTTCAACTTTTTATTTTGAAATAATTTTTGACTCAACGAAGTTGCAAAGTACTTAGCAAGGACAGTACAAGGACTTCCCACATCCTTCACTCAGCTTCTGCTCACGTTAACATCTCCGAGGATGGTGGCACAACCATCTAAACCAGGAAGTTACCATTCACATCATGCACGAATCTATCTATCTATCTATCTATTTATTTATTTATTTATTTGACAGAGATCACAAGTAGGCAGAGACGCAGGCAGA
Source organism: Mustela nigripes (assembly GCF_022355385.1). Taxonomy (NCBI): domain Eukaryota; kingdom Metazoa; phylum Chordata; class Mammalia; order Carnivora; family Mustelidae; genus Mustela; species Mustela nigripes. The sequence goes on from NC_081558.1 coordinate 95,807,485, forward strand.
GAGAGAGGAGAAAGCAGGTTCCCCGTGGAGCAGAGAGCCCAATGTGGGGCTTGATCCCAGGACCCCAGGATCACGACCGGAGCTGAAGGTAGAGGCTTTAACCCACTGAGCCACCCAGGTGCCCCATGATGCACAAATCTTGAGACTATATTCCTAATTCCCCTGGATTGTTTTGCTCTGGTCTAGAGTCCAATACAGGATCCCACATTGCATGTAACTGTCCTGAGTCCTATTCTCCTCTAAGTGGGGACAACTCTTCAGTATCTCATGACCTGGATCCTGGAGAAAAGTACTGGCCAGTGTTTTTGGATGGAACATCCATCAGTTTGGTTCGTCTGAGGTTTTCTCTCCATTGGATGGAATTTATGCCCCTCAGCAAGAATACCTCAGAGACGATATTGTACCCCTTCTCAGTGCATCCTGTCCAGGATGCCAGCCATTGCTTTGTCTTGGTTCTGGTGGTGCTACCATTGATACCTGGTTGAGGTGATGTCTGTCAGAGTTCTCTACTGTTATGTTACTATCTTCCCCTGTATCTGTAAATAATAAGCATGTTATGGGAAAATACTTTGAGACTACACAAATATCCCATTTCCATCATACTTTTGCCCACTAATTTTAGCAAACATCAATGAAACTGGTCTGCAACAACCATTACCATGATGTTCGCCAAACGGCCATATTTTATTTCCAGCATTCCTTCCCCAGCTTTCATTAGAATTCTACCATAAGGAGGAACTGTCCTTTCTGCTGTGTCTATTCATTTACTCATTCAATCATTTATTTATATCCCTATGGACTCACGGATATTTATTTTATTCTGCAGGGTGTAATCCATTATCATTATTTATATTATTTCTCAAATTATCCCAGATTTGCCCAATGGAACATCCTTTAAATTGGCTCTGGTGTCTTTCTGACATGATTCCATCATTTATTAACCACGTTCTTGCTTTCTGGGACCACAAGATATTCAGGCTCATCTTGTTTGTCCTCTGTCCCAGCTCAGGAATCCCACGTTTCTCCAAAAAGACCAGGCTTTTTTTTTTTTTTTTTTTAAACTGAACAGTATTTAGAAACCAAGAAGGTGAGTTGTGCTCAATGCTACTGGGGTTTTGTGGTTTCTAGGCATCTCTCAGAAGACAGAAAACTAGGAAATTATATATTAGACATTATAATTATATACCGTATAATTATGAAACACAAACACATCGACACCCCCCTCTGTACGTCCTTCTATAAGAATCCCTCCTGTGTAGACATTAAAAACCCTGAGTTCATACTGAACCCTCCAGTTCCAATCCAGCACCACAGGGTTCATTCCAGCTCCCTTCTTTTCCTTATTGGAACTTCTCTCTTCAACAGTGAGAAACCAGGCTCTACCATCCACAACGCCATTTGCTTGTTCCTGTTATTTACATAAAGTAGCTTCAAAATTGCTCACTTCCATCCCCGTGGAAAATAGATGTTCTAACTAGAGAACAGTACTTAGGTATCCCTTTTTTTTTTTTTTTTTTTTTGGCTTCAGTTAGACTGCTGCTTTCCAAGTTTTTGCTTTCCCACTGCCTCCAGTGGGGCTGTCTACTCCTTTGTAGTAAAGTAAGGCTGTTTGTTACCATTTGTACTTCATCTTCGGTTCCCCTTTCATCCAGGCTGATTTTAATGGTATATTCCGTTACTTTGGTATGTGATTTTGAGTCAGAGAAGGGTCTCTCCTCTCTCGCTCTAATTTTCATCCTGTTCCCATGCCCCCATTCTTTCCACTCCTTTCCTATCTACCTGCTGGAAGGGACCAATCTCATCAGTTTACAGAATCTATTCTTAAATGATTTTGTCTTCCTAAGATTTATTTTCCCTATCATTATCAGTAATTCATAAATCTCCCCAAGGTCTAATTCTTTCTCGACAAGGTTGTCTTCAAAAATATTTATACAGACACATCTTTCCAACTTGTTTTAATTAATGCCCTTTGTACTGTTGGGAGTGTTACTTACTGTTTTATCTGATGTTGGCCTGGGTTTTCTGAATGCTCTTTGCATGAGTTCTCTTTATCATCTGCTTAGCAAAGAAGGTAAAGGCTCGTGTCTGACTCTGAATAATCTTTGCTTCCCACTGGAGGAAAAAGATGGTTGCAGGTCCCGGCATATTAACCCTGGAGCTATGGGAGTTGAGGGTTAGGCCAGACTGGTTGGTATAGCAGCAGCAGCCGGGAGAGACAATAAAGGTCTGCTACAGAGATGGGGTCCCCCATGGCAAGATGGTAAGAGCACTGAGATCTAAGAGATTGGGGCTTTGTCCTTTCCTTGCTGGGGAGGTCTCCTGCAAAATGTTTTACCTCTCCAAGCCTCAAGTTTCCTTATCCTGTGAATGGGAATATTAATATTTGGTCACAGGAACATTTTGCGGATGAAGTGACTGTATTTGAATCCCCCAGTCCTGCACTTAGAACAGGTCCACTGAAGGACAGTGTTCCTTCCTCACTTAACTCCCACCCATTCTTACATTAATACATTGTGGTTTCCATTTTTTCATATTTTTTAAAAAGATTTTATTTATTTATTTGACATAGATTACAAGTAGACAGAGAGGCAGGTGGAGAGAGAGGGGGGGAAGCAGACTCCCTGCTAGGCAGAAAGCCCGATGTGGGGCTCAATACCAGGACCCTGGGATCATGACCTGAGCCAAAGGCAGAGGCTTGAACCCACTGAACCACCCAGGCACCCACCATTTTAATTAAACTTAAATTGAACTTAAGTTAAATTTTTAATTTTGAGATCATTGTAGATTTATTTTTTAAAGATTTATTTATTTATTTGAGAGAGACAGCATGCACAAGCAAGTGGGAGTGTAGGGAGAGGGAGAGGGAGAGAGAACCTCAAGCTGACTCTGCACTGAGCTTGGAGCCTGATGCAGGGCTTGATCTCACAACCTGCTGATCATGACCAGAGCCAAAAACGAGAGTTGGATACTTAACTGACTGTGCCACGTAGGTGTCCTGAGCTAACTGTAGATATTTATATGTGGTTTAAGAAATAATACAGAGCGATCCCATCTGCCCTTCATCCAGCTCCCCCCAGTGTAACATCTTGCCCTGTTCCAGTACAGTACAACCAGGACATTGGGATTGGGAGAACGCATCTGTCTTATTCACATTTCATTCATTCTACATGCATTCATTTGAGCATGTGTTTTTAGCTCCCTGAAATTTCATCCCGCCTGTAGGCTGCATTTAACTACCAGAGCTGAGCTATGTAACCACTCCCTCACCACATTGGTTGCCCTTTATAACCACACCCACTTCCCTCCTCTCAAGCCCTGTCCCCAACCCCTGGCAACCTCTAATATAGTCTCATTTATATAATTTAGTCATTTCAAGAATGTTATATAAATGGAGTCCTATACTATGTAACCTTTTAGGACTGGCATTTTTCCCTCGGCATTACTCCCTGGAGATTCATCAAAGTTGTTGGGTGTATAGTTTCTTTTTATTACTGGATAATATTCTCTAGTATGGATGTATCAAGGTTTAACTGTTCACCCCTTGAAGGACATCTGGGTTTTTCCCAGTGTTTAGCTATTGTCAAGGAAGCTGCAATGAACATTGGTGTACAGGTTTTTGTGTGAAAGAAAGTTTTCCTTTCTCTGGGATAAATGCCCAGAAGTACCTTTGCTGGGTATACGGTAGTTGCCTGTTTAGTTGTAAAAAATTGCTACACTGTTTTCTAGGGTGGTTGGGCCATTTTTACATTCCCCCCAGCAAGTATGAGAGGTCCAGTTTCTCTGCAACCTTGCTAGCACTTGCTGTCATTATTTTTTCTTTTAGGCCATTGTCATGGGTGTGTCACAGTACCTTACTGTGGTTTTAAAGTTGCTTTTTCTAACAGCTAACATTTAAAATATCTTTTCATGTGCTTATCTGCCACATGAATATCTTCTTTGGTGAAATGTTTCTTTGGTGTCTTTTGCCTATTTCCTAACTGGACTGTTGCTGTTTTTATGGTTAAACATTGAGAATTCTTTATATAAATAGCAGTCCTTTCTTGGATATGTGATTTGCAACTTCAGCTCTTTGAGGAATAAGACAGTTACACTAAATAAGCAAAAAAATAAATAAAAACCATTGATTTTGTACCTTTTGTATCTGACTGGGGGAAGGGGATGGAAAGCCGGGAAGAGGTGTCTTGTAGTTAATGAAGACACAAATAATGGTTCCCATTTTTCATGGAGTCCTTTATGTGCACACTAGTGAGGCAGAATGGAAACCAGAAAAATGTCTGAGGGCCTCAATACAAAGCACATTCACTGGGGAAGGGCTCTTCACCCCTACCCTGGTGCAGCCAAGTCCAGTAGGAGAGTACCAGCCATGGAGACCTCCCTCTCAGAGACCCTTCCAGGATCTGTTTCACTGAAGCGACATTTCCAGGCAGACAGATGAAGAAAATGCTGATTTGTTAGTAAATCGGAAAAGTACCTCTTTCTAAAAGACTTGGGAATGTAACACTTGTGTGGCCTCAAGCCCCTGAAGCCTCACATGAGAAAGAGAAAATGATCTTGGCTCAAAACAATTGCCAGAGTAATTCAACATTCTTAAGTCTATCTCCTCCAGAAAAATCTCTTAAATTAGAAATGTGAAAATAAACAGTTTTTCAGGCCAGGCTGGAGAATTGCCCATGAATATATATTAAAATCACTCTATTTGATTAATAAACGTCTGTGTGAGCCCAAGATTAAAGTAACACGCTGAGCTTATATAATACTTACTGGTGCTCTCATGGTGTCTCCGGAAGCCCTGAAGACCCAAAACCTGGGCTGTCACTGCCTTAAACAGAATTATTAGAGTTTAATTTCCCCCCTTATCTCAGATTGTCTTGTACCTCCTGATCATGATGCACTGAATCCTCTATTCACTGTGTAATGGAGAATCAAAATTAAAGTCACAGGGGTAAGCACAAGTGATGTGCATCACACTGGACAATGATCAGATATTTGTATTTAACCCAGAAAACTGCTGGTGTAAATGATATTGCAATAAATATGCCTCAATTTAAAATGCAAGTTGCTGAGAGGGAAACCTGGGAGCCATAAAGTACTCTTCCCCTCCTCAAGGTTGTCCAAAGGGAAAAAAAGGACAAGGCTTTCAACTGGGTTGTTATCTTTACGATGCAATTTAATCTGGGATGCCACAAACATGTGGGGCAGGATCGTTAGGAAATAACATCAATAAAATATCAAGAAAGGACTAAAGAAAACAGGAGAAACCGTTTTTTGTGGTTTTCTCTCCCCTATGCATAGATATGAGAACATGACACTAACCTGTCTGGTCATGGCCACAGGAATGTGAACTGCTTTCAGCCAGCCCTGGGTCAAGGGCTGCTCAGGATGCAAGTGGGGAGACTGAAAGGTGCACTGGATGTGTCATGTGGGCTAGACACGCCACATACATTATCTCGTTGAAGCCTTGTAATAAATAACCTTGCAAAAGTTAGGAGATGTTATTCTCCTGCTGCTGTTGAGCCCCTGCTGCCATTGAGGACACACAGGTTAAAGGGGGTGGAATAAGCTGCCAAGGTCATGCCTGAGCGAGTGGGATTGCTACCAAGGCTGACTTCAAACCCAGTGCTCTTTCTGTGACCCTGTCGTCCGAGGGAAGGGAGCAGTGTCCCCTCTATGGCTCACTACTCTGCAACGCTTTCTCTTGTGCGTTGTGGCATCTGAGGGAAAGCAGAAATAGAGATGAGAATCTGAGGACCCAGAGCCAAGTCAGGGCCGAGTGTGGCTGAGTGGCAAGCAGGGCTGGGAGGAGTGTGCGTGCTAGACAGGCTGCCAGGCACAGGTACGGCCTCCTGGACCCTGCTGGGGCTGGGGCAGAGATTTGGCTGATAGCAGACATGCGCTCATTTCTGCTCCATGTGTCTGGAAAACTAGTGTTCTTCCTTCTGGAGGCATCCATTTCGTCAATTATAGAAGCACAAAGGATAAACTCTGGACTATAGTTTGGGACTCTGAATTCAGGGGAACTCTGGGAATAGAGCCTACAATTTAGTTTCTGAGTGCTCAGAGCCAGCAAGAGTTCACTGAGTAGTCACTTCCCTATTCGGTAGTTTCCAGACAAGCAGGCAGGTAATAGCCAATGAAGGAAAACCTTATCCAGGCATCTGACAGGGTCTCACGGTGAGGTGGGAAATGCACCGGGGCCAGCTTGCTGCCAGGAGTTGTTGTATGGGGCTGTGCACCTGTCCCCGGTTTGAGTCCTGCTGGTCCTGCAGATGGTGGCCTGAACGCTCTGTCAACAGTCCCGGCACTAGACGGCGGTCTGAGCTACCCAAGTGCAGGGAACTTGGGGCGTTCCAGCAGTTGCTGTACCAGAGGTTCTCTGGGGGAATCCCTGTGCCAAGTTTCCCTCCGTGGTTGACACTTCAGCTATTAGACATCCACTGACCACCTGGGAAAGATCTGAATGAGTCCCTTCATCTTAAAGTCCACCTTCCCTACCTGGCATTTCAGACTCCAAGGTCAAGCCCCGACCGCTTCTCCACTTCCAGCCGGACCACCCAGACTTTCTGCTCTCACCGAATCTGGGTTTGAGACTTGTCATTCCTGAGGCCTTGCACAAGCCTGCCGCTGCGTCTCTGCAGCACCGGGAGGAGAGAACACTAGCCTTGGGGGCTGAGGCCTGGGTTCAGGCTCCAGCTCCCTATGTAGGAGCTGTGGCACTGACAACCTCTCCAAGCCTCAGTTTCCCTGTCTTGTAGGGAGGGATAACATGACCCCCTGCATTCTAGTCCTTGTACTCCCACAGTCTCCTTTCATCATGACACCCAAAACTTCCTGTTACTCTGGTGCTTCTTCTCATCCCAGCTTCCCTGGCTTGTCCAATCAGATTCCCATGTTCTCAGGAGTAGGACTCAAAGTACCTCCATCTTTGGAAAATCCTTCTGTACTTGGAGGTTTGCACGTTATAAGGCTCCTCTACCTAGTGGTCATTTTCCCAAGCTTCTTTACTTTGCTGCCCTGACTCAGCTGCCCCCTCTACTCTGCACTCCATAACAGCACATTCCCCAGCATCTCCTCCCCTGTACCTCCACCCACCTCTTGTAGCTTCTGTCTACCAGTGTGTAAAACCATGGTCATATCAGCACATTGAGATCCTCTCCATCTATAGTCTGGCCGTAACTGGGATGCCGTTTCCAAGTTCTAACACTACTGGCTCTCTGTCCCTCATTAGCAAACTGTTCTCCATGCCCTGAAGCCCTGTGTGGGTTCCTTTGTGCACTGGGCCATGTTATCCCCAAGACAGCTAGTCACCAATCCATCGCTTCAGCTCTCGGCAGACACATGTTCCACCCTCTCTGATAAAACTGTGCACCCCCCTTGCTAGGCTCTCCAGTCACTCTTGACCCTGCCCTGCCCACCTCCCCTCTTCTTTTGCACCTCACTTTCGATCACCTGGGATCTCAGGTCAGCCCTTTCAAGGATGCTCATGGCAATACCCAGAGCCCCGTGCCCCTGCATACCTCCATTACACCCAGCTAACAAATTCCTTCCCTGGTTGAACCCAGCTACCCTCTTTTTCTGTGGTTGTCTGAGAGTGACCAAAACCACTGGGAGAAGCCATCCCTGAGGCCTCTCGCAGTGCTGAGTCCAATGGACTAGCCACACGCCCTCCACGAAGGTGAGATTCTGGCCCAGGTGGTCTCCTATCACACAGCCGCCATCTTCCCTCCTCAAGCCTCCGAACTCCCAGCAGCTGTCACTTTCAGCTGGGGGCCATGCCACCTATCTTGGAAGGGAAGAGAAGCCACACAGGGAAGTGTCCCCATCTCTACCTTTGTCCTGCCTGTTTGACCCCCAGTTAACAACAGCCACAGCCTAGGGCCAGTCCATCTATTTGGGCTTAGGTTTCTAGTCCCTCCTTATCCCACAGGACCACCACCAGAGGGGCCGAAAATCAGTCAACTGCAGCCTGAATCTGCCCGTGACAGGCATGTCCTGCTTGGTCCACAGAGGGTTAATTATTTTTATATTCGATGAGCCAGTATTTAATATTTTAGAGGTTTGTTTAAAAAAACTTTTAATTTCGATAGAATTTCAGGCTTAAGGAGAAATAGCAAGAATATTACAAAGAATTTTCATATACACATCACCCAGATTTCCCAATGGTAATATTTACCACACGTGCTTTATCCTTCTCTCTCTCTTGCCAAATAAACACACACACATTTTTTTTCTGAACCAGATGAGTAAACTGTAGATGTGACGTCCATGTGTTCCTAAATATTTTAGTATGTTTTCTTTTAACAAAACATTCTTTTGCATTTATATGTAAATATATACACATATATTTATACATATATAAAAATATATATATATTCCTTTACATTTATACATTTAAATGCTATAATAACACGAATCACGAAGTTAACATTGATGCAGTACTGTTCTCTAACTTACAGACCTAATTCCTATTTCACCAAACTTCCACTGATGTCTTTTATAGTAATAATCAACCCACGATCAGTAGACTGCATTCAGTTGTCATCTCTTTAGCTCTTCCTGCATCTAGAATAGCCCTTCGGTCTGCTTTTCACGACACTGACATTTTATACAGGCTAATTATTTGGCAGCCTATCTTTTACCCTAGCTTTGTGTGTGTGACGTGCATGTGGGACATGCACTCCTGGTGGGCACAAAGCAGTGGCGATGGGGCGCCCTTCCCAGCACTTCAGGTCAGGAAACACCTGTGTCTTTATGTTCCCTCCCATCAAGGTCAGCGTGGATCCGTTGGTTAAGGCAGTGTCTGCTGCGTTCCTCTGCGATAAAGTTAGGATTTCCTCTTTTCTGATTAGTAAGTCTATGTCAGGAGTTACTTTGTGAGTATGTAAATATCTTACGTCAACCCATTCGTTTTAGAACCCGTGAATGATTCTTACTTCAATCCATTATCACGTGGTTGCCAAATCGTGATTTTCTAGCTCTATCATTCCTTCTACATTTATTAGTCAGCATTCCGCTGTAAGAAAGAGCTATCTTGTCTCTTCCTTTATCTGTCTGTTCATTTAACTAACTTAGTTGATTTATATCAGTTTAGATTAATGGACTGGTACTTTATTCAATGAGTGATAACACTTTACTTATTTATTTTTATGCTCAAATTGTCCTAGATTTTATCAGTGGTAACCCCATCAAGCTGGTTCCTATATGCTTCTGCTATGTTCCCATTATGTGAGCAATTTTTTTTTTTTTTTTTTTTTTGGCTCCTTAAGTTACTCAAGTTCAGCTTATACTTTCCCTGCCCCCTCCCCAGAATCAACCATTTTTTTCCAAAGAGCCCTTTGGCGGATAGGATTGTATTTAGAAACCAAGATTAGAATGGTAGGTTGTACTATTTTCTTGGGATATTATTATTTCTAGACCCTCTCAGCAGACAGGGATAAAATAAAATGTATGTGTGTCTGCATACACACTGACAGAAATGTCTGTCTGTCTGTTCAACTATCTTTTCTCTCTGTGAACTCCTCACACCGATACCTTCAATTCCCACGTCCCATCCCTAGATATTTCTATTTTCCCTCTGTCACTCAGTCTTGCAACAGTGAGAAGCCTGACTTTGATTATCCACTAGATTTTATCACTTAGTCCTAGTATACAAAGGAAGTGGTTTCAGAATTGACAGCCCAAGAATCTGGAAAAAGAACCCTATTTATTAGAGTTGAATATTCACTTACACTTGAATCCTCAGTTTCCCCTATTTTATAATCACAAACAATGCAGCAATCAATAATCTTTTACAGGGGCGCCTCGGTGGCTCAGTGGGTTAAAGCCTCTGCCTTCAGTTCAGGTCATGATCTCAGGGTCCTGGGATCGAGCTCCGCATTGGGCTCCCTGCTCACTAGGAAGCCTGCTTCCCCTTCTCTCTCTCTCTGACGGCTGCTCTGCCTCCTTATGATCTCTGTCTCTCTGTCAAATAAATAAATAAAATCTTAAAAAAAAATCTTTTACATATGAACATTCCTATTTGCAGCTTCCCCTATGAATTCAGAAGGTATGGCTATTCCCCTCTTCGCACAGGGCACACGTGCTCCCCCGGGGCTGCTAGTCTGCTTGCTTTTCCTCCTTGCTCTTGTACATTTAAACCCCACCTCGCCTGGAGCAGGCCATTCCCAAGACCGTGTCCACTAACATCTCCAGTTCTCTTCTCTCATCCTCTCCAATCCAGCTGGCAATCAATGCTACTATTGCAGTAAAAGCATTCTCACAGAAAAGTCACTCTGAACCCCACAGATGTGATTTTGCACTTTCCAACCAATAAGACCTCTTTGTAGCATGAAATGTGGTGACCCTTCTTCGCTCCTGTCTTCTGGGACAGAGACTGCTCTGGTTCCTCCCTACTTCTCAGCCTCCTCAGACACCCTTGCAAACCATCATCCTCCTTGGTGGGGTTGCAAAATGCTGCAGCCCCACGGGACTTCTCTCCCTTTGTAACTCTCCCCCGCTCCTGGAACTCAGTTACCCCTATGGACATCTGCCTGTTTTATCTACAAGGGATTGGCCAATGTCCATCTCCAGGCCTGTCTTCTCTAATCACCACCTTCCCACAGATGTTTAGCTGTCTCTCCTCCCAGCATGTCTGAAGCTGAACTTGTCCCTTGCCCACGTCTGGCCCACAGCTAGGACTCTCTCCTCCTCAGGGAGTAGCGCACTTTCCCCATCAGATCCAAACCATTATCAGGTCAGCTTTACCTTCTAGCTACCTTCCACATCTGTCACCTGCTCTTCATGGCTTTCCATGTCACCCTCTTATCAAAAGAATTGTTTCAGGTGCCACTTAACTGTCTTCCCTCCATCCCCTCCTTGATGTGTGCATTAGAGGAAGGTAAGGTAGGGAAGGGAAATGCGTATCGTCTCACAGCCCTTAGGATGAAAAATACATTCCTTAACAATGACCAGCAAGGCCCTCATGGTTTGCCCCTTCTTTTTCTCTCCCTTGTCTCGCCTCCCGCAATACTCCCCTTTGCTTCCTGCTTCGCAGTCATCACAACCTCTTCAGTCCTTCGTAACCATGTTCTCTTCCGCCTCAGGGCCTTTGCACGTACAACTTTTCCATGCCGAGAATGCCCCGCATCCTCTGATCCCCAGCCAGCCTCACTCTTGACTAAAAAATGTCTCATTATTCTTCTCTAGCTCAGCTCTTCCATTCCCAGAAACACTCTCCCTGGATTCTATGTTGAACTGCCTCACTGTTCACACTGAGAGCATCAGCGCTTCTCCTCACTCCTCTGAGTAATTTCATGTCTGTGGGATTTGATTAATGTCTGCCTCCCTGTTAGGGACTGAATGCTTCTAACTCCTCCCTCTCTCCAATTCCTGTGTTGAGACCAGAAATCCTGCCCTAACGGCGTATTAGGAGGCGGAGCCTTTGGGTGGTGACTGGGGTTAGATAAGGTCAGGGGAGGGGGGGGAGCTCTCTTGAATGAGAAGAGTGTTCTAACAGTCACAGGAGAGCCTGCTTCCTCTCTCTGTTGTCTACCCTGTACCCGTATGATGAGAGGTCAGCAGTTTGCAACCTGAAGAGGTTCTTACCAGAACCTAACCCTGCTGAAACCCTGATCTCACACTTCCAACTTTTAGAATAATAGAAATTAACGTACCTGCTTTGCTTCCAAACCACCCCGGGAACATCTACAGTGCTTTTGCTCACCGCTGTCTGATGACCAAGGCCCCCCCCCCCCCCCGAGCACAGAAACCAGTCTGCTCCCATGTGGTCCCTGCATCCAGCACAGTTCACAGCACAGGGAGGGGCTTGAGAAGAAACATGTGGAATGAAGGTGGTGGGATGGTGTGGTGGTTACAGGCCCAGACTGGAGGGCAGACTGGCTCTATCCCTTACTGGCTGTGTGACCTTGGGCAAGTGACTCAATCTCCCTGAGCCTCAGCTGCCTCATCTGTAAAACAGGGAGAGTAACAGTACCTGCCTTGTAAGGTTGTAATGAAGGTTAAAAGAGTTCATGTAATGCACTTACCACCTGGAAAGTAGTAAGGAAGACACGTTTGTTAAATACATAAAACAGGTGAACGGTTGCTAAATGAGTAAGTATTAATTAAACTGGAAGAAACTTTGATCTGAAAGAAAAAAGATATATAAGTGACAGTTGTTGAAATATAGGCCAATGGCCAAATCATACTGCCTAGAAATAAACACTCTAAGTAACAGAAAACAGGATTTAAATTAAATTCAAACTCCATTAGTAAGTTTGTAACTATGTGTTGGGAAAACAAGAAAGTACAACTGGGAATATATTCAACAACTCAAAAGAAATGCAGGCTCAAATTCTTAATATATTCAATGAATGCTGTAGGTATGTCTGATGTTGTTCACTAGTCATATGTTGGGCTGAATCATTTGTTAAAAATCAGCACACTAAGAATAAAAATCCCAAATGAACTTTTTTAAAAACCACCCACATCCAATACACAAATTCATCCATCAAGGCTTTGAGAACTTTTTCTGTGAGAGCTCCAAACAGCATTCAGTGCAAAGTAAGAAAGGCCTATCATCAGAGGACCACACTATAAAATACGGACATCCACCAACGGCCTCGCGCATTCATACAAGCCCTTATCTTATTCCCATTCTTTCAAGTGAAGGAGTGTTGAAAAAAAAATAGCTGCTTCAACATTTTCTCCTTTGAGCTCCTATGACTGTCGTATTCACAATGAAAACCTACAGAGCTAAGTTTCATCTCATGTATAATTTTTTCACTGTGTGTGTGTGGGTGTTATCACAGAACCAGAGATCATTAAAATTTTGATATACTGGCCTCTGTCAGCTTGTAGGGTCTTGTTGTTTTGGGAGAAACAGTTAGAAGGAACAAAAGGAAGGACAGTTGCAGCCTGGAGAAGGGATGCTTGTGAAAGGGGAAAGACCTCCTGTGGCAAATTAGGGAGACACTGTTCATTTCTCTGTAAAGGTACTCAACAAATGCTTTAGCTGGTTTAATTCAATTTATATGCATGCAGGATCAAATTACAATTGTGAGATGTCTTAGGGAAAATACACTAACAGAAGGAAGATTCACTTTTCTTCCTGAAAAAACAAAATCAGCAGTGGGGCCAGATTTTCATCCAGCTTTAATTGTGAGCTGATCCTGGTTGGCAGAAAAGGTACTGCTTAAATATTTGTTCCTGGAGAGATGAAGGGGGGTTGGGTTGTGACTTGGTGCACAGATCTGTGGGCCTTTGAGGCTGCTGCTGGTGACTGGGGTATGGGGAGGAGATGATGCCTGACCAAATGGAGAAAGGAAATCCACACCACATAGCTCTCATGGTGGCAGTAAAGTTCGCTTCTCCATGACCTGGTCCTCCCGACTCTTTCAGCCTCATCTCTCTCCCATATGCTGGAACATCATGCTCTTCCACCTCTGTTTACCCATGCTGCTTTCTCTATCCATCGTGCCTGGCTAAATCTCTCACATTCCTCAAGCCTTGGGTGTCACCTCCTCAAGAAGCTTCCCCCACCTGTTAGGTGGGAAATGTCCCTCCTTTGTACCCAGTACTACAGTCGTCTGCAACCATGCATCTCTCACTGTCCAAGGGAGGCAGACAGTCAAATCCCACAGAGGTAGAATTCTTCAGGTGACCTATGGTACTCATGCCTTCCTGTTGGGCAGGGGATACAATTTAATCAACTGTATTCCCAGCAACAGTGCTTGGCCAGGGGAAGATGCAGTAAATAAATACCTGTAGGATGTTGAAAGGTGTCAACCCAATATCTAACATTCCAAGACACAAGCAGGGGAATCTGTTCTGGACTTCCAAAAATGACCAAGTACTTTGCATAGAAGAATGATTGAGAATAAAGGCAAGAAAGTGCATGAGTCATTCATGACCAAGGGCCTTCCAACTACTAATACCCCAAATGATGGGAATCATACGTACTATAAATATATGATATATCATGATTGATTATCCATGCATTCTGTGGTTACCATGATCTTTGGAGATCAGGAACAATCTGACACCTTGCAGGGCCATCCCAGAGCCTTCCCATGCAGCAAAATGAGCATCTGCAACTACATTATGGGATGCATATGTCCCCCCAAAAGTTCAGGTGTGGTTAGCCATCTGTGAAGTGCACACTCTACAATGCATACCACATACTCTATCCTGATAAAGCTCACAGCAAAGACAATGTCATGAGGCCTGGGCATTTCTGATGAGTCAGGGTTGGCAGGACAAAGCACTTAGTGGCTAAGAGTCAAGCAGATGTTTATATCAAGTCCAGGGTATATATCCTGAAAAGAACATTATTCCACACAGTGTATTAAGATTTATAGGGAAATAAATTTCTTCTTCTCCCAAATAGAAATGTTCTTTGTTCCCCCCACATACTTTCTTTAGGATAAATTTTGTGAAGTGGAATTGCTAGACCAAGAGTATATACTTTCTTTCTAAGAGATAAGGACGCTTTTAATTTTAACACAACAGCCATTACTGTTGAACTAGTAATTTCTTCAATACATCTACTATTCAGTCAGTTGGTCTTCAGATTTTCCTAACTCTTGCATGAATATCATTTTATAGTTGATTTGAATCAGGATTCAAATAGGGTCCATCCAGGCTATTGTTTTATGTGTGTCTTAAATCTCTTGAATTATAGTTTTCAATTCTTCTTTCTTTCTATTTATTTGTTAAAGAAATAGGTTATATCCTACAGAATTTATCATGTTTTATATATAACTGAAGTAACCTTGTGGAATTTTTTCTTTGTTTGGTAATTGAGGTATAATTAACATACAATAAACCAAACATATTTCAATGGTATAATTTAGTAAGGTTTGACATGTATGCAGCCATGAAACCAACACCACAATCAAGATAACGAACATAGCATCAGTCACCCAATGTTTCCTTGTGTCATTTTGTAATCCTTCCCTCCCACCCCATGGCAATCCCCTAACCCCAAATACTAATCTGTTTGCTGTTACCATAGATTAGCTTGTAATTTCCAGAATTTTATAAACAGAATACATAATGTATGTACTCTTTTTAGGTCTGGCTTCTTTCACTCAGCATAATTATTGTGAGATTCATCTGTGGTTTGGGTTCATTCTTTTTTGTTGTTGAGTACTATTCCACTGTGTGGATAAACCACCATCTCTTTACAAGTATATGACAAGAGAAAAAAATATATATAAACAAATAAAGAAAGAACCTCGTCAAAAAGACCCACAAGTGTAAAATTTATATGCTATCAGGACAAACACAAAAAACATAGAAACACTGGCGGAAGAAGATGGGAGAGTTCTTATAAATTCTCAGTGTGTGCGAGGAAGGTTGTTTTGATTCTTCCTGGATGTATCTTGATATCTTTGTTAAAGGACTCAGCTTTCCTAAGATAAAGGGGATTAAAAATTGGTTTACCTATAGGGGTAGTATTGATTGGGGAAAGGGGATTACTTTGAAGTTTAACTCTATATGAATATTAGAGGATAAAAATAAAAAGGAATAAACTAGACTAAACTAAACTAAAATTTAAAAAAAGGAATTCAAAAAATAAAAATGCAAAAGAAAAACATAGGTGTTATGTATCAAAAAGTTCAGGTTAGAAAGGTATTATGGAATTTGATGTACTGTACAGATCACTGTGATGGTAAATAGGTTAAAAAAATTACCTATGTGTAAAAAAAAAATGAACCAGAATAGTGGAAATGAGTGAACAATACAAGTTTTCCTATGAAGTAGTGGTTGTTCTCTTGTAGTCCTTTTTTTTTTTTTCTCTCTTTTTTTTTCCTTTCTTTCTTGGTTTGTTTTCTGGGGGAGAGGCCTGCCACGTGGGTTGTCAGTCAATGTTTCCTGAGTTAAGTCCTCCCGCTCCCGCTCCCCTCAAGGGGGTGGGCTCTGAGGAAACTGGTTTTTTTCAGGCTTTTGTTCTCTGGCAGTATTTATGCTTGTTCACTTTTTTTTTTTTTTCCCTCTCACTTTGACCGCCTTTGATAGTTTTTGTAGTTTTAGAGGAAAACAAACCGCACCCTGATCTCCCTCTCAGAGAGAAGCCTCAGTCTGGGTGCAGAGCCTAAATAAGTTCCCCCTTGGCCGCTGGCAGAGCAGGTTCCAAGTTGCAGACCCTGGGGGCGCAGGATCTTTTGCTGTACCCAAAGCCAAGGCAGTGGCAGCTGTCTGGGAGCTCCCGACTGCCAGAGAGGTTCCAAGCAGCGATCGCACACTGAGATTTTGCCACTGGCCCGGACTGGGAGAGCCCGGCTTGCGCGCACCTCTTTCAGAGGCGGCTATGGGTTGCGCGCACATTTCAGGCACTGAGAACGGGGTGCTGGTCTGTAAGCACCAGGCTGGGCTTTGGCGCACCTCTGTCAAGGGAGAGTTTAGGGCGCGGGGCTTAGGCTTTGAAACAATGGTGAGGGTCAAAGAGCGCCGGCCGGCCTTTGTAACTCAGGGGAGCATGAGGGATGTGTGCGCGTATCTCAAGCTTTGTGGTAGGGCTCGCGCGTTCTGCCGACTGGCGTGGCTCCCATTCCCTCACAGGAGCTAGAGCCCACGCATTCTCGGGCGTGCTGGTGGCTTAGGGACCAAGAGCTGGTTTCTCCGCTGCACACTCTCTGCCTCAGCGCCGGGGAGGCTGTCCTGGGACTGGGGACTTAAGCCCCTGTCCCTAGCCGCCCCGATTCCCACAATCCGCCCCCCCCCCCGCAATCCTTTGCTCTTTTGAAGTGCTTTCAACCAGTCTCCAAGTTAATGCTGGTCCCCAGACGCAGGGCACTCTCGCTCGTATTGGGGTATTACTCTCCAACCAGTCGCCTCTGGTGGCTCCTTCCCCCTTTTGTTTATCTTCCTATATCAGTCCGCGGTTCCCACTCTGCTTTACCTGCCCACTGGCGTCTTCTGCCCCTGTAGAGATCCAGACACGTATAATTCTGATCTCAGGCTGATTTCATGGGTGATCGGAGTTCTTTGGTAGGTAATCAGCTCACTTTGGGGTACCGGCTGAAAAGGCACCTCCTCTTACTCCCCCGCCACCTTCTCCCCCCAAACCACCATCTCTTTATTCACACATTGACAGAAGCCTGGATTGTCTGTAGTTTGGGGCTATCATAATTAAAGCTGCTCTGAACTTTTGTGCATGAGTGTATGCTTTAATTTCTTTTGGGTAAATATCTAGGAATGGAATAGCTGAATCATATGATAGGTAAACATTTAACTTGTAAGAAATTGTCAAGCTGTTTTTCACAAGCTGTTGCATAGTCATGTTCCTACCAGTAGTATCTGAGACTTTCAATTGCTCCATGTCTTTGACCATAGTTCTAGGTTGGTCTTTTCAAGTCCAGTCATTCTAATGTGGGTGCCATGCTCACTGTGATCTTAATCTACACTTCTTTTATTTAACTGAGCATCTCTCCATGTGCTGATTTGCCATCCCTATATCTTCTTTGGTGAAGAGTCTGTTTGAATATTTTGCCCTCTTTTTTAAAAATTGTGTTTTTTAAATTACTGAATTAAAAGGTCTTTATATATTGTGGACACAATCCTTTTATCAGGTACAGGGTTTGCAAATCTTTTCTCCCAGTCCATGGCTTATCTTTTCATTCCTGTAGTGTTTTTTTAAGAACAGAAACTTTTAGTTTCAATGAAGTTTAATTTGTCCATTTTCTTTTCTATTTTGGATTATGCTTTTTGTGGTGTTTTATCTGAGAATTCTTAACCTAAGAGCACAAGACTTTCTCCTATGTTTTCTTCTAGAAATTTTATAATTTTAGGACTTATATTAAAGTTTGATACATTTTAAGTTAGTTTTTGAGGTGTGAGCTATGGAATGAAGTGCCCCCCTCCTTTTTTTGCTTATTATGGATATCCAATTATTTCAGCACCATTTTTTGAAAAGGCTATCCTTTCTCTTCTGCATTTCTTTTAATTTCTCCTTTTTATTTTTCCTGCCTTACTGCTTTGGCTACAACCTCCAGCACAATGTTGAATAGAATTTCCATTCCTAATATGCTGCTTTGTATTTTCTTTTTTTCTTCTAATGTCAGGGATGGATGTTGACTTTTGACAATTCTCTTTACTGAGATAATTATAGTTTTTTTTTTCCTTTTTAGTTAATGTGATGAATTATATTAACTGATTTTTGGGTGTTAAACTAAGTGCACATCTCTGGGACCACCAAGAGATGGGGTTGGTACTGATATATTATCCTGTATATGTATTGTTAGATTTTTTGGAAATATTTTGTTTAGGGTTTTGATCTATGTTCATGAGGAATACTAGCACATAGCTTCCTTTTCATATAATGTGTTTGCTTGGTTTTGATATCCGGGTAGTGCTAGCCTCACAGATGGGAGTTGTGAAACAGTCTCTCCTCTGATTTTCTGGAATACACTGTATACAAATGTTATTATTTTGTCCATAAGTGAAACAGTCTCTCCTCTGATTTTCTGGAATACACTGTATACAAATGTTATTATTTTGTCCGTAAATGTTTGGTACAATTCACCAATTAATTTATTAACTTATGTAGGTATGGTGGGGCGCAGTTTTTTTTTAAATGTGGTAAAATATATGTAACAAAATTTGCCATCTCAACTATTTTTAACAGTTCAGTGGTATTAAATACATTCATTATGTTGTGCAGCCATCAGCACCATCCAACTCTGTAGCTCTTTTCATCTTATAAAACTGAAACTCTGTATCCATTAAATAGTACTTCCTCCTTGTCCTGTCCTCCAGCCCCTAACAACCACCTTCTACTTTCTATCTCTATGAATCTGACTACTCTTAATTATCTCATATAAATGTAATGACACAGTAATTGTCTTTTTCTGACTGGCTTATTTCACTTAGCATGTAATGTCCTCAGGATTCATCCATGTTATAGCAAATTACAGAATTCCCTTTCTTTTGAGGGCCAGATAATAGTCCACTGTATGTCTATACCACATTTTGCTTATCTAGTCATCCATCAAGGGGCACTTGGGTTGCTTCTACAGTTCAGCTATTCTGAATCATCCTGTTATGAACAACAGTTGTACAAACGTCTCTTTGAGACCCTACTTTCAATTATTTTGGGCATATAGCCAAAAATGGAATTGCTGGATCATATAGAAATTCTAGTTTAACTCCGTGAGGAAGTGCCATACTGTTTTCCACAATGGATGTACCACTTTGCATTGCCATCAACATGCAACAGGGTTCCATCTCTTCACATTTGTTGTTGTTGGGGTTTTTTTTGGGGGGGGGGTTGTTTCTTTGTTGTTTTTTTTGTTTGTTTGTTTGTGTTTTTTTTGGTTTGGCTTCTTATTAGGTACATAATTTGCAAATACTTTCTCCCATTTGATGGGTTGACTTTTCACTCTGTCAATAGTGTCTTTTGATGCGCACAATTTTAAAATTTTTACAAAGCCCAACTGGTCTATTTTTTTTTTTGATTATCTGTGCCTTTGTTGTCATATCCAAGAAATCACTACCAAATCCTTGCTGTGAAGCTTTTATCTTATGTTTTCTTCTAAGAGTTTTATTCTTTCTCTTGTATTTAGGTCTTTGATCCATTTTGAGTTATTTTTGTATCTGCTGTTAGGCAAGGGTCCAGCTTCATTCTTTTGCATGTGGATGTCTAGTTTTTCCAGTACCATTTGTTGAAATGATTGGCCTTTCACCATTGCATGATCTTGGCACTATTGTAAAAAGTCATCTGATCCTATTTGTGAGGGTTTGTTTCTGGACGCCTTATTTTAAACATGTCTGTCTTTATACTGGGACCACACTGTTCTGATTATTGTAGCGTTATAGTTAAGTCTGAAATCAGCCTTCCAGTTTTGTTCTTACAGGCTATTTTGGTTATTTGGGTCTCTTGAGATTTCCTAAGACTTTTAGGATGGTTTTTTCTATTTCTTCAAAACATGCCAGTAGGATTGTGGTAGGAATTGCACTAAATTTGTAGATTTCTTTGCGTAGCATTGACTTTTTAACAGTAAGTTAAAAACTTTAACCCAAGTTTTTTTTTTTTTTGAAGATTTTATTTATTGGACAGACAGAGATCGCAAGTGGGCAGAGAGAAAGGCAGAGAGAGAGGAAGGGAAGCAGGCTCCCCACTGAGCAGAGAGCCTGATTTGGGGCTCAATTCTAGGACCCTGAGATCATGACCTGAGCCGAAGGCAGAGGCTTTAACCCACTGAGCCACCCAGGTGCCCCTAACCCAAGTTATTTTTAACAATAACTTTTTCTCAATCCACAAGCATGGGATGTGTTTCCATTTATTCAAATTTCTTTCAACAATTGTTTTGTAGTTTTCATTTGGTACAAATCTTTCACCTCCTTAGTTAAGATAATTCAAAAGTATCTTAATCTTTTTGATGCTATTATAAATGGAACTGCTTTTCTAATTTACTTTCCAGATTGTTCATTGTTACTGTAGAGATGTGACTAAATTTTGTGTGTTGAGTTTGCATCCTATGTTGCTGAATTCATTAATAGTTTTGTGCATGTCTGTGTGTAATTTTTAGGGTTTTCTACATAGGAGATCATATCATTTGCAAACAGATAATTTTACTTTCTCTTTTCAATTTGGATGTGTTTTGTTTCTTTTTCTTGCCTAATTGGGCTGGCTATAACTTCTAGTACCCAGCTATAAGAGATATATGTAGAAAAATGTTGCTATCGCCAATGTCAGAGAAATTACTGCCTGTGCTCTTATCTAGGATTTTTATGGTTTCAGGTCTCACATTTAGGTTTTTAATCCAATTTGAATTTATTTTTGTGTATGGTGTAAGAAAGTGGTCTCGTTTCATTCTTTTGCATGTAGCTGTCCAGTTTTCCCAACATTTGTTGGAAAGACTTTTTCCCATTGCATATTTTTGCCTCCTCCATCAAAGATTAACTGACCATATAATTGTGAGTCTATTTCTTGGCACATATCTATACTGTTCCATTGACCTTTGTGTCTATTTTTGTGTCAGTACCATACTATTTGGATCACTACAGCTTTGTAGTATGTCTTGAAATCTGGGGTTTGAATACCTCCAGTGTTGCTCTTTTTCAAAATTGCCTTAGCTGTTCAGGATCTTTTATAGTTTCATACAAATTTTAGGATTGCTTGTTCTAGTTCTGTGAAAAATGCTGTTGGTATTTTGATAGGGATTGCATTAAATGTGCAGATTGCTTTTAGTAATACGGACATTTTAACAATATTTGTTTTCCCAACCCTGAGCATGGAGTGTCTTTTGTGTCATCTTCAATTTCTTTTATCAATGTTTTATAGTTTTCAGAGTACAGATCTTTCACCTCCTTGGTTAAGTTTATTCCTAGATATTTTATTATATTTGATGCAACTGTAAATAGGATTGTTTTCTTAATATCTCTTTCTACTGCTTCATTATTGGCACATAGAAATGCAACAGATTTCTATATATTGATCTTATATCCTTCAAACTTACTGAATTCATTGATCAGTTCTAGTAGTTTTTTGGAAGAGTCTTAGGGTTTTGTATATATAGTATCATCTCATCTGTCAATAGTGAAAGTTCTACTTCTTCCTTACCAATAAGGATGCCTTTTATTTCTTTTTGTTGCCTTATTGCTGTGGCTAGGACTTACAGTACTATGCTGAATAAAAGTGGTGACAGTGTACACTTATTCTTGATCCTAGAGGAAAAGCTCTCAGTTTTTCACCACTGAGTATGATGTTAACTGTGGGGTTTTCACATATGGCCTTTATTATGCTGAGGTATGTTCCCTCTAAATCTCCTTTGTTGAGGGCTTTTATCATGAATAGATATTGTGATTTTTTTTCTGCATCCAATGAAATATGGTTTTTATCCTTTCTCTTGTTGATGTGATGTATCACACTGGTAATTTGTGAATGCTGAACTAGTTTTGCATCCCAGGAATAAATCACACTTAAGCACAGTGAATGATTTTTAATGCATTGTTGAATTTGGCTTGCCAATATCCTGTGGAGGATTTTTCCATTTATGCTTATCAGAAATATTGACCTGTAATTTCCTTTTCTGGTAGTATCTTTATCTGGTTTTGGGATAAGGGTAATGACAACCTCATAGAATGAATCTGGAAGCTTTCCTTCCTCTTCCATTTTTTGGAACAGTTTGAGAAGAATAGCTATTAACTCTTCTTTAAATGTTTGGTGGAATTCACCTGTGAAGCCATCTGGTCCTGGACTTTGTTGGAGTTTTTTGATTACTGATTCAATTTCTTTGCTAGTAATTGGTCTGTGCAAATTTTCTATTTCTTCCTGATTCAGTTTTGGGAGGTTATGTATCTAGAAATTTATTCATTTCTTCCAGGTTGTCCAATTTGTTGGCATGTAATTTTTCATAATATTCTCTTACAAGAGACAAGCACCTTTGTTATCTGTGGTATTGTTATTTCTCCTCTTTCATTTCTAATTTTGTTGGAGTCCCCCACCCCCGTTTTTTTGGAGTCTGGTTAGAGGTTTATCTTGGTTTCCTCAATCTGTTCTATTGTATTGTTTTTAAGTTTTTGTTTTACTTTATTCTAATCTATATTATTTCCTTTCTTCTACTGATTTTGGGTGCTTTTATTTTTCTTTTTCTAGATGCTGTAGGTATAAGGTTAGGTTGTTTGATATTTTTCTTGCTTCTTGTTTGATACATTTCTTACTTCTTGAGGTAGGCCTGTATTGCTCTAATCTTCTTCAGACAGCTTTTGCTGCATTCCAAGATTTTGGACCACTGTGTTTTCATTTTTTCTTTTCTTTTCTTTTTTTAAGATTTTATTTATTTATTTGAGAGAGACAGAGACAGTGCGTGTGCGCACAAGCAGGGAGAGCGGCAGGCAGAGAGAGAAGCAGGCTCTCTGCCAATCAGGGGTACTGATGTGGGGATCAATCCCAGGACCCTGGGATCATGACCCAAGCCAAAGGCACACGCTTAACTGACCGAGCCACTCAGGTGCCCCTGTGTTTTCATTTTCATTTGTCTTAATGTATTTATTGATTTCCTCTTTGATTTCTTGGTTGACCCATTGATTGTTTAGTAGCAGGTTATTCAACCCCTATGTATTTGTGGTCTTTTCAGATTCTTCCTTATGGTTGATTTCTGGTTTCACAGAGTTCTATTTATATATGCTTTCAATCTTTGTGAATTTGTTGAGACTTGTTTTGTGGCCTAATATGTGATCTACTCTAGAGAACATTCCACGTGCGCTTGAAAACAATGTGTATTCAGTCCACTGTTTTAGGATGTTATTTTCAAATATAACTGTTAGATCCATCTGGTCCAATGTGTCATTCACAGATGCTGTCTCATCGTTGATTTTCTGTTTGAATGATCTATGCATTGATGTAAGTGGGGTGTTCAAGTCCCCTACTATTATTGTGTTACTATCAGTTTCTTCCTTCAAGTTTGTTAATAGCTGCTTTATATATTTGGGTACATAAATATTTTCAATTGTTACATTTTGCTATTGGACTGTTGTCTTTATTATTATATAGAGTCCTTCTTTTTCTCTTGTAACTCTTTTTGTTTTAAAGTCTGTTTTATCTGATATTGGTATACCACCCCTGCTATCTTTTGGTTATTATTTGCATGGAGTATCTTTTCCCAATCTTTCATTTTCAATCTGTTTCTCCCTATGGATCTAAAGTGTCTCTTGTCATAACATATAGTTGGATCGTGTGGTTTTTTTCCCAACTGCCAATCCCTGTTTGACTGGAGAGTTTAACCCATTTACAGTTAAGGTAATTCCTGACAAGGAGGAATTTCTATGGTAGTGTTACTTGTTTTCTAAACGCCTTATAGCTCCCCCTTCCCTTATTTCTTTCTTTATTGTCTTCTTTTGTGTTTAGCTGCTCTTTCTGTAGTAGAAATTCCTTCTCATTTGAAGGAAATTGAAAGGAAGGAAATTGAAGGAAGTTGAAATTCCTTCTCATTTCCTTTTGTGTATATTCTATAGCTATTTTCTTTGTAGTTACCATGGAGATTACATTTAACACCCAAAGACATTTTAATTTGAACTTACACCAGTGTACCTTCAATGGCATACAAAATCTCTGCTCCTTTAAACCTCTGTCCCCATCCATTTGTTGATGCCATAAAATAACATCTTCATAAATTGTGCGGTCAAAAACATAAACTTATAAGTCTTTTTTTTTTTTTTTTTTTTTTTTTTTTAATGAGCAAGAGGAGGGGCGGAGAGAGAAAGAGACTCCCTGCCCAGCAGGGAACCCAACTGAAGGCCCGATCCCAGGACCCTTGGATCATGACATAAGCCAAAAACAGATGCTTAAGTGACTGAGCTACCCAAGCACTCCTTCTTATAATTCTTTTAAATCCATTAGTCTCTTAAATTATGTAGAAAATGAGACTTGGGATTACAAACCAGTTACAATAATACTAGCTTATATTAGACAATTTTTTTTTTCAAACTTACAATCTCTTCAGATGTATAGGAACCAAAAAGTACAACTACAAACCACTGTTACAATAATACTAAATTTTATAATTTCCCATGTATTTAGCTCTACTGAGATCTTCCTTTCTCCATACAGATTCACATTACTGTCTAGTTTCCTTTTTTTAAAATTTATTTTTTATTTTCAGCATAACAGTATTCATTATTTTTGCACCACACCCAATGCTCCATGCAATCTGTGCCCTCTATAATACCCACCACCTGGTACCCTGACCTCCCACCTCCCGCCCCTTCAAAACCCTCAGATTGTTTTTCAGAGTCCATAGTCTCTCATGGTTCACCTCCCCTTCCAATTTCCCCCAACTCCCTTCTCCTCTCTAACTCCCCATGTCCTCCATGCTATTTGTTATGCTCCACAAATAAGTGAATCCATATGATAATTGACTCTCTCTGCCTGACTTATTTTACTCAGCATAATCTCTTTCAGTCCCATCCATGTTGCTACAGAAGTTGGGTATTCGTCCTTTCTGATGGAGGCATAATACTCCATAGTGTATATGGACCACATCTTCCTTATAAAAACAGAACTCCCCTATGGCCCTGCCATTGCACTACTGGGTATTTACCCCAAAAATACAGATGTAGTGAAAAGAAGGGCCATCTGTACCCCAATGTTTATAGCAGCAATGGCCACGGTCGCCAAACTGTGGAAAGAACCAAGATGCCCTCAACGGACGAATGGATAAGGAAGATGTGGTCCTTTTATTTTACCTTACAAAACTCCCTGATCATTTCTTGCAAGGTAGGTCTAGTGGTAACAAACTCCCTCACAGCTTTTGTTTATCTGGGTATGTCTTAATTTCTCCCTCACTTTTTTCCTGGACTATAATAAAAATTTAATGATTTATAAATCATTTGGGAAAGAGCAAACTGCTCTACAGTGTGCTGACAAAGTTTATCACAATGTATCAAAAATGAAAAGCTTCACTTATTTGTTCGAGTTTGTTAGGACCATGTGCCTAGGTTAAATTAAGTTAATCTCTCTCTCTCTTTTTTTACAACAACCTCTCATAAATGTCTTTTACAAATAGTAATGTACACATATGGGGTGTGTGATACAAAATTAAGAAGTTGGTTGTGTTTTCCACACAAATACTAGTTGTAAAGTATCAATGTTTCAAGTAAGAGTTACTAGGGAACCAAATTTTTAAAAATCATGTTAAGTTAAGCAGAGAAATTATTCAGTATTTTATTAACCACTCATCTCCACATTCACATTCTATGTAATTTCTCACGGTCAACAAAACTGATTCAAATAACTTTGAGATCTCCCACCATTTAAAGTGGAAAAGCTCCACAATAATTTGAAACCATGGAGTTATCCTAATTTCACCACTGGTTGCCTTTACCAGAAGTTCTTTTATCTCTTCCTTTGACACATAACTAATAGCTCTTAAACTCACGGTGCTCTGGAATCAAAAATACATTCCTCCTCACAAACAAAATGAATCAATTTCATGTTCCCCCCAGATACAACCTGATTGAGCCTTGCTGTGAATTTGTGTTAGATAATTAATTCTTCTGGAGGAACCACTTTCATGGGAATTCCTAATTCAGCCTTTAAATATCTCTGTGCTGCTCTTCTTACTCCAGTCAGCATCATTTTCTTCTAGCTTTCCTATATTACTTAATGGAGGACTACAACAAGTAGTGGTAAAACAACCTGGAAAGGTAATTTTAGCATCTGAGCATCTGATCTCTGTTGTAGCATGAACTCATTTTCAGTGTTGTATCATAAAATCCTAAAAGCTCAGTGCAATAATCCTTTCATTCAGGTGACAATTCTTTTTGGTTTTGGCCCAACTGTACTGTAATATTCATCAGCAAGGATACTCATCTCTGCTAGGAGCTGAACCTATTCCTTATAGAGGTTGTCAGTGTCTATCTCAGTTATCATTATGACCCATCTGATCTGTCCCACAATACCTAGCCCTCCCCTCTGATTTTTGACAGGCAGTTTTGCCAGATACAGAATTCTTGGTTGATGGACTTTTTCTTTTAGTCCTCTGACTATATCAGTCCACTGCCTTCTAGCCTCCACAGTTTCTGATGAGAAATCTTCTGAAAACCTTATTGAGGATCCCTTGTACGTGATGATTCACTCATTGCTCTCAGGATTGTCTCTCAGTATGCATCTCTTTGATTTCTTCTTTCTTGGCATTCACTGAGCTTCTTGGATGTTTATATTTACATCTTTCATCAAATTTGAAAAGTTTTCAGCCATTATTTCTTTAATTTCTTCATTATTTCTTCTTGAATTTCTTCAACTCCTTTATTCCTCTTCTTCTTGATTCCCACAATGCCTATGTTGATGTACTGGATGGTGTCCCATGGGTTTCTTATGCTCTGTTCAGTTTTCTTCAATCTTGTTTCTATCCTTTCCTCAGACTTGACAATTTCCATTATCCTATCTTTAAGTTTGCTAATTCTTTGTTCTGACTGCTCAAATCTGTCTTTGAATCTTTCTAGTGAATTTTTAAATTTCAGTTATTGTCATATTTAGTTCCAGTTTATCTTTTTGGTCCCTTTTACGTTTTCTATCTTTTTGTCAGTATTTCCATTTTGTTCACACATGGTTTCTTGACTCTCTCTACATTCTTTCAGTTCTCTGAGCATCTTTAATGCCACTGCTTTAAAGTCTTTGTCTTGTGTATCCACCCTCAGATCTCTGACAATTTCTGTTGATTTATCTTTTTCCTTTGAGGAGGTCATACTTTGTTTCTTTGTATGTCTTGTGACTGTTTTGTAGAAAACTGGACATTTGAATCTAATTGTGGCAACTCTGGAAATCAGATTCTCCTCCTTCTCCAGGGTTTTGATTTGTTGTTGTTGTTACTGCTTATTGTATTGTTTTTTAATTGTTTTAAGCTGTCTCTGTGATGAGGATCAGCCTGAGGTGTAAACTTAACCTGAGTGTCATCTCTCAGTCTTTCCCTGGGTATGTATGGTTTTTTTTTTTTTTTTTTTTTTTCTGAACATGCAGTTGTCAGTGTCTGGCTGCCAAAGGGGGGAAATGAGGGGAAAGGAAGAAGGCACTGGCCCCTTAAATCCCCTGGAAATCTCTTCAACCAGAGGGGGAGAGGTTTGCAACAATTACTGGGGGCTGGGAGAAGTGCAACAAGAGATCAGAGCAGATTCCTGATATTTGGGGGACAAGATCCTTTTTGCCAACCTTGGCTCCCAAAGGCTGTGTGCAGGCTGCTTCAGGAATATGTGCACAGCTGCCTGCTATTTGGAGGTTGGAGGATGGGTAACTATTACTGTGCTGAGCATTGAAGTTACCTACAACTTACCTGTCCAAGTCCTCCCCTAAAAGTTCAAGCCTTCAATAGACTCCAGAGTTCCAAAATAGTTACATCAGATACATTCTGGTAGTGCAATTGCTATTTAAGTGGGGAGACAAATTGTTGGTGTTTCCTAGTCTGCCATCCTCCTAGAATCCTCTGTGGGATGGTTTTTAAACTACAAATGAAATTTCTTTAATTGAGCTATTCAGGTTACTTTTTCTTCTTCTTAGTACTGCCAAATCAGCCCTCACTTCTGCCCTTAGAGTTTCTATGTTGCCACTAATGGCCTTCTCCAACCTAGACATTGCATGGATAACTGTTACCCTAAATTCCCTTTACAGCATACTGTTTATGTTCATATCCAATAGTTCTGTGGCAGATGGCACAGTCTCTGGATTTTTCCTCTGTTGGGTGTTCCTCCTCCTAGTCATATTGGTGAGAGAAGGTTGAAGGGATGTATAGTTGAATATATCAACCATGATCTAAGCAAAGTGCACCCTCCTTTACACTCTTTTCTTAGGGAGGTTGCTTCAAGTTGTGCTCTGGCAAATTCATAAGGTAAACCAAGAAGTAATAAGCAAACAATGGATCCAACCTGAGACACTGGTGGGGAAATCTAGAGTAAAAGGTGTTAGGTCCAGGGGGTGCTCTTCTTACTCCAATTTTGCACCAAAGCTCAGAGTCCAGATGTAAAGACTCAAAGCCCCATGTTCAGGTGCCAAATAATGAAGTTTTAGAATATAAGTGAGGTTCAGTGTGGGGGGGGGGGTCTGGAGCCAATGACCAAGAAGGAATTAATGAGATGTCTTTGGGGCAAAATGGTGGTGGTTTATTAAAGCATGGGGACAGGACCCACGGGCAGAAAGAGCTGCTGCACAGGGTTGTGATGGGCGGCTGATTCTCCTTCTTCTTCTTTAAAAGAAAATCTAATTTTGAATGAGTGTGTCTTTCAAGAGATTTGTCTATTCTAATTAGGTTGTCAAATTTATAGGCATAAAGTTACTTATAATATTCCCTTATCTTTTTCCTCTCAGTAGAATCTATAGTTAAATCACCTCTCTCATTCCTGATGATGGTAGTTTGCATCTTTGCTTTTTTCTCCTTCCCTTGATAATCTGTCTAGAGGTTCAATTTTATTATTATTTCAATTTTATTAATATTCTTAAACAAACATATATTGGTTTATTAAATTTCCTAATATGTTTGTTTTCTAATATGTTAAGTTTCAGCAGACTGATGTCTGCTCTCATCTTGTTTCCTTTTTTTCATGCTTGCTTTGTGTTTGCCCCCTATCCCTAATTTCTTTTTTTTTAAATTTTTTATTTTTTATAAACATATATTTTTATCCCCAGGGGTACAGGTCTGTGAATCGCCAGGTTTACACACTTCACAGCACTCACCAAAGCACATACCCTCCCCAATGTCCATAACCCCACCCCCCTTCTCCCAACCCCCCTCCCCCCAGCAACCCTCAGTTTGTTTTGTGAGATTAAGAGTCACTTATGCTTTGGCCCCCTCCCAATCCCATCTTGTTTCATTGATTCTTCTCCTACCCACTTAAGCCCCCATGTTGCATCAACACTTCCTCATATCAGGGAGATCATATGATAGTTGTCTTTCTCTGCTTGACTTATTTTGCTAAGCATGATACGCTCTAGTTCCATCCATGTTGTCGCAAATGGCAAGATTTCATTTCTTTTGATGGCTGCATAGTATTCCATTGTGTATATAGACCACATCTTCTTGATCCATTCATCTGTTGATGGACATCTAGGTTCTTTCCATAGTTTGGCTATTGTGAACATTGCTGCTATAAACATTCAGGTGCACGTGCCCCTTTGGATCACTACGTTTGTATCTTTAGGGTAAATACCCAGTAGTGCAATTGCTGGGTCATAGGGCAGTTCTATTTTCAACATTTTGAGGAACCTCCATGCTGTTTTCCAGAGTGGTTGCACCAGCTTGCATTCCCACCAACAGTGTAAGAGGGTTCCCCTTTCTCCGCATCCTTGCCAGCATCTGTCATTTCCTGACTTGTTGATTTTAGCCATTCTGACTGGTGTGAGGTGATATCTCATTGTGGTTTTGATTTGTATTTCCCTGATGCCGAGTGATATGGAGCACTTTTTCATGTGTCTGTTGGCCATCTGGATGTCTTCTTTGCAGAAATGTCTGTTCATGTCCTCTGCCCATTTCTTGATTGGATTATTTGTTCTTTGGGTGTTGAGTTTGCTAAGTTCTTTATAGATTTTGGACACTAGTCCTTTATCTGATATGTCGTTTGCAAATATCTTCTCCCATTCTGTCAGTTGTCTTTTGATTTTGTTAACTGTTTCCTTTGCTGTGCAAAAGCTTTTGATCTTGATGAAATCCCAATAGTTCATTTTTTCCCTTGCTTCCCTTGCCTTTGGCGATGTTCCTAGGAAGATGTTGCTGCAGCTGAGGTCGAAGAGGTTGCTGCCTGTGTTCTCCTCAAGGATTTTGATGGATTCCTTTCGCACATTGAGGTCCTTCATCCATTTTGAGTCTATTTTTGTGTGTGGTGTAAGGACATGGTCCAATTTCATTTTTCTGCATGTGGCTGTCCAATTTTCCCAGCACCATTTATTGAAGAGGCTGTCTTTTTTCCATTGGACATTCTTTCCTGCTTTGTCGAAGATTAGTTGACTGTAGAGTTGAAGGTCTATTTCTGGGCTCTCTATTCTGTTCCATTGATCTATGTGTCTGTTTTTGTGCCAGTACCATGCTGTCTTGATGATGACAGCTTTGCAATAGAGCCTGTAGTCTGGAATTGTGATGCCACCAACTTTGGCTTTCTTTTTCAATATCCCTTTGGCTATTTGAGGTCTTTTCTGGTTCCATATAAATTTTAAAAATGATTTGTTCCATTTCTTTGAAAAAGATGGATGGTACTTTGATGGGAATTGCATTAAATGTGTAGATTGCTTTAGGTAGCATAGACATTTTCACAATATTTATTCTTCCAATCCAAGAGCATGGAACATTTTTCCATTTCTTGGTGTTTTCCTCAATTTCTTTCATGAGTACTTTATAGTTTTCTGAGTATAGATTCTGTGCCTCTTTGGTTAGGTTTATTCCTAGGTATCTTATGGTTTGGGGTGCAATTGTAAATGGGATTGACTCCTTAATTTCTCTTTCTTCTGTCTTGTTGTTGGTGAAGAGAAATGCAACTGATTTCTGTGCATTGATTTTATATCCTGACACTTTACTGAATTCCTGTGTAAGTTCTAGCAGTTTTGGAGTGGAGTCTTTTGGGTTTTCCACATATAGTCTCATATCATCTGCGAAGAGTGATAATTTAACTTCTTCTTTGCCGATTTGGATGCCTTTAATTTCCTTTTGTTGTCTGATTGCTGAGGCTAGGACTTCTAGTACTATGTTGAATAGCAGTGGTGATAATGGACATCCCTGCCGTGTTCCTGACCTTAGCAGAAAAGTCTTCAGTTTTTCTCCATTGAGAAAATATCCATTGATATTTGCGGTGAGTTTTTCATAGATGGGTTTGATGATTTGAGGTATGTGCCCTCTATCCCTACACTTTGAAGAGTTTTGATCAGGAAGGGAGGCTGTACTTTGTCAAATGATTTTTCAGCATCTATTGAGAGTATCATATGGTTCTTGTTCTTTCTTTTATTGATGTGTTGTATCACACTGACTGATTTGGGGGTGTTGAACCAACCTTGCAGCCCTGGAATAAATCCCACTTGGCCGTGGTGAATAATCCTTTTAATGTACTGTTGAATCCTATTGGCTAGTATTTTGGTGAGGATTTTTGCATCTGTGTTCATCAAGGTTATTGGTCTATAGCTCTCTTTTTTGATGGGATCCTTGTCTGGTTTTGGGATCAAGGTGATGCTGGCCTCATAAAATGAGTTTGGAAGTTTTCCTTACATTTCTGTTTTTTGGAACAGTTTCAGGAGAATAGGAATTAGTTCTTTAAATGTTTGGTAGAATTTCCCTGGGAAGCCATCTGGCCCTGGGCTTTTGTTTGTTTGGAGATTTTTAATGACTGTTTCAATCTCCTTACTGGTGATGGGTCGGTTCAGGCTTTCTATTTCTTCCTGGTTCAGTTGTGGTAGTTTATATGTCTCTAGGAATGCATCCATTTCTTCCAGATTGCCAAATTTGTTGGCGTAGAGTTGCTCATAGTATGTTCTTATAATAGTTTGTATTTCTTTGGTGTTAGTTGTGATCTCTCCTCTTTCATTCATGATTTATTTATTTGGGTCCTTTCTCTTTTCTTTTTGATAAGTCTGGCCAGGGGCTTATCAATTTTATTAATTCTTTCAAAGAACCAGCTCCTAGTTTCGTTAATTTGCTCTATTGTTTTTTTTTTTTTTTGTTTGTTTGTTTCTATTTCATTGATTTCTGCTCTGATCTTTATGATTTCTCTTCTCCTGCTGGGCTTAGGGTTTCTTTCTTGTTCTTTCTCCAGCTCCTTTAGGTGTAGGGTTAGTTTGTGTACCTGAGACCTTTCTTGTTTCTTGAGAAAGGCTTGTACTGCTATATATTTTCCTCTCAGGACTGCCTTTGTTGTGTCCCACAGATTTTGAACCGTTGTATTTTCATTATCATTTGTTTCCATGATTTTTTTCAATTCTTCTTTAATGTCCCGGTTGACCCATTCATTCTTTAGAAGGAAGCTGTTTAGTCTCCATTTATTTGGGTTCTTTCCAAACTTCCTCTTGTAGATGAGTTCTAGCTTCAGAGCATTGTGGTCTGAAAATATGCAGGGAATGATCCCAATCTTTTGAAACCGGTTGAGTCCTGATTTAGGACCGAGGATGTGATCTATTCTGGAGAATGTTCCATGTGCACTAGAGAAGAATGTGTATTCTGTTGCTTTGGGATGAAATGTTCTGAATATATCTGTGATGTCCATCTGGTCCAGTGTGTCGTTTAAGGCCTTTATTTCCTTGCTGATCTTTTGCTTGGATGATCTGTCCATTTCAGTGGGGAGAGTGTTAAAGTCCCCTACTATTATTGTATTATTGTTGATGTGTTTCTTTGATTTTGTTATTAATTGGTTTATATAGTTGGCTGCTCCCATGTTGGGGGCATAGATATTTAAAATTGTTAGATATATTTGTTGGACAGACACTTTGAGTATGATATAATGTCCTTCCTCATCTCTTATTATAGTCTTTGGCTTAAAATCTAATTGATCTGATAGAAGGATTGCCACTCCTGCTTTCTTCTGATGTCCATTAGCATGGTAAATTGTTTTCCACCCCCTCACTTTAAATCTGGAGATGTCTTCGGGCTTAAAATGAGTTTCTTGGAGGCAACATATAGATGGGCTTTGTTTTTTTATCCATTCTGATACCCTGTGTCTTTTGACTGGGGCATTTAGCCCATTAACATTCAGGGTAACTATTGAGAGATATGAATTTAGTGCCATTGTATTGCCTATAAGGTGACTGTTACTATATATTGTCTCTGTTCCTTACTGATCTACCACTTGTAGGCTCTCTCTTTGCTTAGAGGACCCCTTTCAATATTTCCTGTAGAGCTGGTTTGGTGTTTTCAAATTCTTTCAGTTTTTGTTTGTCCTGGAAGCTTTTAATCTCTCCTTCTATTTTCAATGATAGCCTAGCTGGATATAGTATTCTTGCCTGCATGTTTTTCTCGTTTAGTGCTTTGAAAATATGCCAGCTCTTTCTGGCCTGCCAGGTCTCTGTGGATAAGTCAGTTGCCAATCTAATATTTTTACCATTGTATGTTACAGACTTCTTTTCCTGGGCTGCTTTTAGGATTTTCTCTTTGTCACTCAGACTTGAAAATTTTACTATTAGGTGATGGAGTGTGGGCCTATTCTTATTAATTTTGAGGGGCGTTCTCTGAACCTCCTGAATTTTGATGCCCGTTCCCTTTGCCATATTGGGGAAATTCTCCTCAATAATTCTCTCCAATATACCTTCTGCTCCCCTCTCTCTTTCTTCTTCTTCTGGAATCCCAATTATTCTAATGTTGTTTTGTCCTATGGTGTCACTTATCTCTCGAATTCTCCCCTCGTGGTCCAGTAGTTGCTTGTCTCTCTTTTGCTCAGCTTCTTTATTCTCTGTCATTTGGTCTTCTATATCACTAATTCTTTCTTCTGCCTCATTTATGCTAGCAGTGAGTGCCTCCATTTTGATTGCACCTCATTAATAGCTGTTTTGATTTCAACTTGGTTAGATTTTAGTTCTTTTATTTCTCCCGAAAGGACTTTTATGTCTCCCAAGAGGGTTTCTCTAATATCTTCCATGCCTTTTTCGAGCCCGGCTAGAACCTTGAGAATTGTCATTCTGAACTCTAGATCTGACATATTATCAATGTCTGTATTAATTAGATCCCTAGCCTTCGGTATTGCCTCTTGTTCTTTTTTTTGTGGTGAATTTTTCCGCCTCGTCATTTTGTCCAGATAAGAGTATATGAAGGAGCAAATAAAATACTAACAGGGTGGCAACAACACTAGGAAAATATGCTTTAACCAAATCAGAAGAGGTCCCAAATCGTGAGGGGGGAGAAAGGGTATAAAAAGAGGTTCAAAAAGAAAGAAAGAAGAAAAAAAAAAGAAAAGAAAAGAATTAAAAAAAAAGAAAATGAATAAAGAAAAATATAAAAAGGAAAAAATATATATATTAGATAAACTAGTTAAAAACATTAAGAAAGAAAAGGGTAAAAGTTAAAAAAAAATTTAGCAGAAGAAGAGAAAAAAAATGAAAAAGAAAAAAATTAACTGCAAGACTAAAAAAAATCAGAGGGAGAAAGCCATGAGTTCCGTGCTTTGCTTTCTCCTACTCTGGAATTCTCCTGCTCTCCTTGGTATTGAAACCGCACTCCTTGGTAGGTGAACTTGGTCCTGGCTGGATTTCTTGTTGATCTTCTGCGGGAGGGGCCTGGTGTAGTGATTCTCAAGTGTCTTTGCCCCAGGCGGAATTGCACCGCCCTTACCAGGGGCCGGGCTGAGTAATCCGCTGGGGTTTGCTTTCAGGAGCTTTTGTTCCCTGAGCGCCTTCCGTGGAGTTCCGGAGGATGGGAATACAAATGGCGGCCTCTGGTCTCCGGCCCAGAGGAGCCGAGAGCCCAGGGCCCCACTCCTCAGTGTGCCCTCAGATAACGGCGCCCAGTTACTCCCGTCTGCCTGACCTCCGGCCACGCTCCGAGCCCACTGAGCCTGTGGTTGGTTCAAGGTAACCCCCGAGCTTACTGTCGGCTCTGTCTCTGTAGCCGGCTTTCCCGTTCCAATACCGGCAAGCTCTGCGACACTCAGGCACCCCCGATCCTTCTGTGACCCTGCGGGACCTGACGCCACGCTGACCCCGCGTGGGCTTCGCCCCGGTTTAGCCTCTGGAGCGATGTCCCTCAGCGGAACAGACTTTTAAAAGTCCCGATTTTGTGCTCCGTTGCTCCGCCGCTTCCAGGGAGCCGGCCCTTCCCCCCGGGGTCTATCTTCCCGTCGCTTTGGATTCACTTCTCCGCCAGTCCTACCTTTCAGAAAGTGATTGATTTTCTGTTTCCAGAATTGCTGTTCTTCTTCTCTTAGATCTGCTGATGGATTTGCAGGTGTTTGCAATCTTTAGGTAAGCTATCTAGCTGATCTCTTGCTAGCTGAAGTAGTCTCAGCCTGCTACTTCTCTGCCATCTTGACTCCTCCCTCCCTATCCCTAATTTCTTAAGACAGGAGCTGAACTCACTGATGTGAGAGCTATTTATCCATCCATCTTTTCCCTTTCCTTTTTCCTTCTCTTTTTCCTTCCCTTTTGCTTTCTCTTCCCTTCTTTCCCTCCTTACCCAATATGGTATTTAGTACTATAAAATTCCCCTAAGTACTGCTTTAGTGACATCCCAAAATTTTTGATATATTGTTTTCATTTCCATTTAGCTCAAAATATTCTTTGGTTTCCATTTGTCTTTCTTTTATAACCCATGGGTTTTTAGACCCGTGTTACTTCATTTTCATATTTGGGGATCTTTTTTTTTTTTTTAAAGATTTTGTTCATTTATTTGACAGAGAGAAATCACAAGTAGATGGAGAGGCAGGCAGAGAGAGAGAGAGAGGGAAGCAGGCTCCCTGCTGAGCAGAGAGCCCGATGCAGGACTCGATCCCAGGACCCTGAGATCATGACCTGAGCCGAAGGCAGCGGCTTAACCCACTGAGCCACCCAGGCGCCCCATATTTGGGGATCTTCCAGAGGTCTTTTTGTTAGTAATTTGTCATTTAATTCTACTGAGGTTTAGGATGCACTTTGTAGGATTTTAATCCTTTTACCTTTATTGAGATTTCTTTTATGGTCCAAAATACGGTCTATCTCGGTAAATATTCTCTATGTCCTTGAAAGGAACATGGATTCTGCTGATGTTTGGTTGAGTGTTCTTTAAATGTCAACTAGGTCAAATTGCTAGATAGTGTCATTCAAGACTTCTACATTCTTAATTATTTTCTGTGTACTTATTCTATCAGTAAGAATTGAAATATCTGACTGTAATTGTAGATTTATCTATTTTTCTTGCAGTTCCATGTTATTAAGTAAAAAAAAGATTCAGGATTATTATTTCTTAAAGAATTGGACTCTTTATCCCTTTTTCATCTGAAATCTATTTTCTCTGATATTACTATAGCCATTTCAGCTTTCTTTTAACTAGTGTCAGCATGGAGTAGTTTTCCATTCTTTTACTTTGAACGTATTTGTGTCTTTATATTTTAACGTATTTCTTGTAGGCATCATATAGTTGTAGTTGGGTGTTGCTTATTTTATCCAATCTGATGGTGTCTGCACTTTAGTAGGAGTTGTTAGACTACAACTGACACTTCTGGGCACCAACCCCCCATGCAACTGAAAATCCACATGTAATGTTTAACTTCCCCCCAACTTAACTAATAGCCTACTGCTGACCAGAAACCTTACTGATAACAAAAAGTTCATTAACACATATGTATTGTATGTATTATAACACATATGTTTTATGTATTATATATCATGTTTTTACTGATACAGAAAGTTCCTTAATACATATGTTGTATGTATTATATACCATGTTCTTATAATAAAGCAAGCTAGAGAAAAGAAGATGTTATGAAGAAAACTGTAAGGAAGAGAAAATACATTTACAGAATTGTACTGTAGTCATAAAAAAAATCTGTGTATAAATGGACCTGTACAGTTCAAATCTGTGCTGTTCAAGGGTCAACTGTACTTTTATTTTGTGATTACTGATATTGTTAGATTTAAGTCTGTCATTTTGTTATTTGCTTTCTATTTGCCCCATCTATTCTTCAGTCCTCTTTCCTTCTTTCCTTTCTTCTTCTAAATTAACTGAGTATATTCGGATTCTATTTTGTCTCCTTTGTAGGCTTCTTAGCTATACCTTTTTTTTAAGTGGCTGTATTAGGGTTTATTTTATATCTATCTACCTGTCTGTCTATGGCACAATCTACCTTAAGGTGATACTATACTACTTCACGTATAAGAATCTTACAATAGTCTTCCATTTTCCCCCTCCCCATGTTTATGACATTGTCATGTGTTTTATGTGTTATATACTTGTCATATATTTTACTTCTACATATGTTATAAACCCCACAATATATTCCTATTATTTTTGTTTGAACAGTCAGTCGTCTTTTAAAGAAGTTTAAGTAATAAGAGAAAAACTTACATAATTGCCCATGTGGTTACCAATGCCTTGTATTCCTATTGTGTAGATCCATATTTACATTTGGTATCATTTCTCTCTGCCTGGAGGATTTTAGCATTTCAGTAGTGAAAGTCTGATGGTAAAATCTTTCAGCTTTTATATAGTTGAAAAAACTTTTTTTTTTTTGCCTTTGTTTCTTCAAGATATATTTTTTGTTGGATATAGAATCCTAGGTTGACAATTTTTTTCTTTCAGTACTTTAAAGATGTTGTTCCACTAAATCCCCTTTTGCTGAATTCAATAATGGGAAATCTGCTGTCCTATTTATTTTTGTTCTGTGGCTGCTTCTAAGATTTATTGTTGGTTTGTGAGAAATTTTAGTATCATTACCTTGGTGTTGTTTTCTTCACATTTCTTACATCTGGCATTTGAGCTACTTGATAGAATCTGTTTTCATCAAATTTGGAAATTTTTTAGTCAGTATTTCTTCAGATATCTTTTCCTGTTCTTCCTCTGTTTTTTCCTTCTAGGATTACAAGTATATCATGATTCTTTTAAGTTGCCCAACATCTCATTTATATTCTTTCTTTTCAGAATTCCATTTTTCCCGCTGTGTTTCATTTTAGATCAATTCTACCGTGCTATCTTTAAGTTCACTAACCTTTTCTTCCGCAATATCTAATCTGTTAATCCTTTCCATTGTATTTTTCATCACCTCTTGTAGTTTTCATGTCTTAGTATTTGAGCTCTTTTTATATTTTCCAGGTCTCTACTTCTGAGCATATGGCGCATAATTATAGTAACTGTTTTAATGCCGTCTGCTAATTCTAACATCTGTGTGAGTTCTGTTTCAGTTTCAATTGATTTTTCTCCTCATTATGGGTATGTGTACAGACTAAATTTTTTGCCACAGAACACCAACTTGCCCTCCAAAAATGTTTCATTTATCCTATCATTACCAATAGATGACAATGTCTATTTCCCTCTCTATCCTGCCACCACTAGATTTTGTCAGTCCTTTAATTTTGCCAATAGCACAGGCTAAAGCTATTTGCTGCTATAACAGATTTTTACTGAGCACTGACTACAACCTGGTGATGGCTGGTGGAATTTCTGTGATGTTCAAGCAGCCATAGTAGCTGCCATCATGGTGCTTATAACTTTGTGGTATTGACCATGTTTTTATTTGTATTTTCACTGATTATCAGTGACACTGAGCATCTTTTCCCAAGTTTATTGGTCACTTATATTTCTCCTTTGGTATACTACTACTAATGTTCACTGGATTGTTTGGATTTTATTTCTTTGTAAGAACTATGTATTTACTAAGGATAGATACCCGCTTTCACTTTTCTAAAGATTTATTTGAGAGAGTGTGTGCACAAGTGAAGGGAGAAACAGGGAAAGAGAATCTCCCCAAGGAGACTCCCCACTAGGTGGGGCTTGATCCCACAACCCATGAAAACATGACCTCAGCTTAAATCAAGAGTCAGATGCTTAACTGACTGAGCCACCCAGGCACCCCCACTTTCATCTTTTGATACAAAGACATTCCCTTTAAAATAAACTAATAGTTGTACATAATTTCTTTGAAGAAATTATTTGCATGTTACCAGAATACTTTTTTTCTATATTAAAAATAAATAGGAATTGATTCTGGTTTAAAAACAATGCCCTTAAAGGCAAATATTTTTGAATACAAAAATACAAAATACATATATGAATACTTAAGGTATACATAAATATATAAATACTTTCATATATATCTGACATCAACATATAAATGATTCACATTCTTTTTAGAAATAATTATGCAAATTCCAAATGCCATTTTACTCTCTTAATAATGAAATGGAAAGTCAGAGATGGAACGTTTCTAGATTAAATATTCCCAGCTGATGAAATATTTCTGGCAAAGCCATGCCATCTGTATTGGAAATGGCCTATATGCAAGATTGTTAATTTGTAATTGTCTAAGATCTATTCAAAGAAAATGTCAAAATTCCCATTATAGCATGTTTGCTTTCCCACTGAAGAACAGCAAGAGTTCTCATGCACACACACAAGAGTAGCAAGGCACATACTACCTCCTTATCTGGCTGCGCAGGAAGCAGATAAATGCTTCCTGGGAGTATCAGGAAGAATGCCCAGAGACACAGTTTCTAGAAAGTGCCCATTGTCTTTTTAGCCTTTGTGGGCAACAAGTGGCAGGGGATACTGGAGCCTGACAAGTTGTCAACTTTATGGCCAGGGATAGGACTTGTCCACATATCACGGGGCTAAGAGGTTAGCTCTCCGAATATGATGGGGGAATGTATGCCACCAGTTATGCTGTGAATTCCTATACTGAGCAGTTTTAATAATGGTGGTGATGACAACAGACAGCAGAACCCTATGAGGCCCAAGCCATCAGTTTATCCATTGGGCCTGGCCCCTCTGACTGACCTGTCTGATGTAGGTGGTCTCTGGCCACTTCAAACAAGCGCAGGTGCATGTTGGTGATGGGATTGAAGGAACCACAGGCCAGGAGCACCACTGGGATTCGGCTCTTCATCTTCTCAGGCACATCTGCACCCGCAGCAGTGGCCACCCTGCCTTCATGGGGACAAAAACTGATGTTAGAGAGCTGGCACCAGACAATTGTCCAGATCAGCGTCCCTAAAGCATATAGAGGCTATTACTTCTCATTTGTAAGGTGACTGAGGGGGCAGTAATAACAGTAACAACATTTACGGAGGCTTTACCGTGGGCCAGGACCTGTGCTCAACACTATGTCACTTAGTGTTGTCACCCCCTTACCTCCCCAAATCCTTTCCACAATCCTGAAAGGTCACCTATCCAGCTCAGGGACCTTAGAAGCTACACAACTGGAATGCAGACAGCCTGATGCAGAGACCATGTTCTTCTTATAAGCTCTATAACCTCCCTGGGCTCTGATAGGTTACCTTGAAATCAAAAGGAGGTATGTAAGACCCCCATATGTCATCTCTGACAGTCCAAGTGAAACTCACTATGTCCCAGAGTAGACTGGTACTTAAAAAAAAAAAAAAAAAAACTTATTTAAAAATACTTTGAGTTTTGCAAGTAGAGTTGCAAAATTTGAGCCAAGAATTCCTATATATCCTTTACCCAGATTCCCCAAATGTTAACATCTTACTACATTTGGTTTATCACTCATTCTCTCTCTCTACACAACACACACACACACACACACACACACACATTTTTACCTATAATTTTTTTTTCAGGTGTCTAAGGGTAAGTTGTAGATGTAATACTTCTTTATCCTTAAGTACTTCAGTATGTGTTTTCTAAGAACAAAGGCATTTTCTTATATAACTACAGAGCAATGACTAAAATCCAGAAATTAAGATTGTTACAGGATGAGTATCTAAGCTACAGATCTTTTCTGATTTTACCTATTGTCCTTTATCTAGGGCAGAAGCATTTTGAGGGTACCGTCCACCTTCCAGTCTCCACCACCTGGGGATTTCAGGGCCACGGTTAGGTTAAAGGAAAGGAATAAACAGCCTGGGCTCTAGGACATGCTGGCATACATGGCTCTCCTGCCTCTGAGATGCTCCCTCCTGGAGCGGTGAGCTCTACTGGAATTAGGCTATATGATGGGGGACAAATCACAGTTCCTCTCTCAGCTGCAGTTTCCTCATATGCAAAATGGGGATAATATGATATCCTCTTACAGGGTTGTTGTGAGGATAAATGAGCTATGTATGAGAAGTCTTACTTTTTATTAAAAGTAAGCATTTAATAAATTACTGTGGCTGTGGCAATGATCATGCCAATAATGAAATGGGTGCTTCAGCTGCTGTCCATGACGAAGAGGAGAGAGGAGGTGGCTCCCAGTGAGCCTCACCCCCTAGTACTCACCTGCAGTCCCTCCCCTTGAGTGTGGGCTGGGCCTACTAACTTGCTTCTACTAAACAGAAGACAGCAAAAGAGTGGGATTTCGCTCCACAGAGGTTACAAAAAGTCTCTGGCTTCCCTTTTGCTTTCTTGTTTGCTCACTTTGATGAAGCCGGCTGTCCTGCTGTGAGATGCCTCATGGGGAGACCCTTGGGGCAAAGAACTGAAAGGGGACCTCTGGTGCCAACAGCCTGTGAGGAATGAAATCCTGCCCATAGCACATTAGTGAACGTGGAAGTGGGCCATTCCCCAATCAAGTCTTTAGATCACACCGAAGGCCTGTGAACATCTTGACTGCAGCCTTGTGAGAGACTCTAAACCAGAAGACCCACTTAAGTAATGTATAGAAATAGTCCCAACTCATAGAAACTATGAGATAATAAATGTGTATTATTTTAACCTGCTAAATTTTGGGTTAATTTGTAAAGCACCAAGGGTAACTAATACAGTGACCTACAGGAAAAATGTGTGGTGGTTCTGACTATAATTCTGCAATGGCAGGGGTAACATGGAGAGTTCTCAGTCACTGGAACCTGGAACTCTCTTTGTACCTAAGGAAACTATTGTAATCTGGCCTTCGTTGTCT
The DNA here is from genome assembly GCF_022355385.1 of Mustela nigripes. NCBI lineage: Eukaryota > Metazoa > Chordata > Mammalia > Carnivora > Mustelidae > Mustela > Mustela nigripes. The sequence continues at coordinate 95,849,377 of NC_081558.1, forward strand.
GCTTCTCCAGATCCAATGCAGCTGCCTACTTTCAGACTTTTTGTCATGCAAGAAAAGACACCCTCTATCTGTTGAAGTCACTGAAGTTAGGATGCTGGGACTTCTAGTCAAATGCTGCAAAGGCAGGGACTTATGTCCAACCACTGCCTGCCTCAAACTTCAGCAACAGGGGAATACTTGTCAGTGGTTTCTCTGTGAGCTCCTCATGGCTTCCTGCTTCAAGCTTTTGTACATGTTATTTCAGTTTCTTCCAACTGGAATACCCCCCAGCACACCCCAATCTGTTAAGATTCAACTCAGGTGATCATTTGTGACTTCAATCACTATTTCTTGACTGCCTACTAGGTGCCTGTATCAGTTAGGGATGCATTTGGCTACAAGTCCCAGAAGCCTAAAACTTTAAGGGCTTAAACACACAGAGGTTATTTGTTTCTTGCATGACAAGAAGTCTAAGTAGGCAGCCGCCATTAGGTCACTGGCTCAACAAGGACCTGCAGTTCTCTCAGTTTTTCCCTCATGGTCACAAGATCGCTGCTGTGGCTACAGCCATCTTGAATGTGATCAAGGAAAGAAAGAGCAAAGAGCTACTCAGGTTATAGCTCTTAATCAAAAATACAGCCTCTCCAGTGGGAATCAGCAAAGAAAAGGGAATTGGAAATAGGATTAGCTAATGCACGGCATCTGCCATAGACTTGGGGATACAATGGCTATGGAGCTGGCTGCTGAGCTGGCTCTTCTGACAGCTAGCTGGGGTCGGGGAATTTATGACTTACCTTCCATAAACCATAGACCCCATTCTTTTGTAAAAACCTGCTCTTGTGCCTTTCCCACCCACCAGACAATAAGCCCACTAAGAACAGGAATGGTGTTTCCTTCATCTCTGGCTCCCACCTTCAAGCACAGCACCTGGCCCCGAGGAGGGCTCAGTGAAGATTGCAAAGGGTGGTGGCTAGCTGTAGAGGGAAACTGGGTCCTGGCAGGGGGAAGGCCTAATGCACTTCCTAATGTAGAGACGTTATTCTGGATGTATTCTGAGGTACAGCATGTAGGTAAAAAGAACTTCCAACCTAAGCTGGCTACAGTTTCTTCAATCTTCCTTGAAGGCAGCAGTAACACCCCCAACTGCGGCAGAAGAAAGCAGTCTGCAAGCTACTGCTGCTAGCTTCTTCCTGGGGAAGGTGGGTGGTTTAATGAGATATTATTTGTAGAGTGTGCTTAGCTATTCACAAAAGCAGCCTTGTGATGACTGTATCTGGAGAGGCTGGCTGATATACAAACTATTATGAAGCCTTTCAAAATTCTATTTCGTTTTGTCAAAATATAATTTTTTAGAGCTTCTAAAACACATAACGGCAGCATCTCAGGTAACCTGGGGTTTTGATTGTTTTTTTTCAAAAGTTCCCAGAAACTATAAATTAGATCATTTGTTTGAATGGTGGCATCAACAGCAATGGAGTGTGATGTTGGGGAGAAGTATCAATGATATTTAATGTGTCTGTCTTTTCTTTCCTTGCCAGCAGTGCACCGAGCCACAATGCTCCAGAGTGACTGCGCCTGTTGGGGCCACGGCTGGGGTGGGAAGAGGCACTGAGTGTGGGTTCCCAGGCTCAGGAACAAGGTTGGTGCTCCTGCCTCACTTGTGTACTCTAACCTGTGTCAACTAAACCTGCTCCCACGCCCAAATCCAATGAAACACAATGACAGCCTTAGAAAGGACTCACTCCAGGGGCCACTAGGAGAATAAACCAGGTTCTGATTTGCGTGCTGGTCTCCTCAGACATGAGGGCACATGAAGGCCATAAAGTGAGTCACCTGCCCTGCCACCAAGTAGTATCTAGTGAGGTGAAGCAAGGGCAGGACGACGTTGGCGATCGATGGTTCTCATCAAGAAGCATTTTTTTAAAAAAATTATTTTTGAGAGAGAGCAAGCACAAGTGGGGGGAGGGGTGGAAGGAGAGGCAGGCTCCCCCGCTGAGCAGGGAGCCCGATGCGGGGCTCCCTCCCAGGACCCTGAGATCACAGACCTGAGCTGAAGGCAGACGCCTAACCAACTGAGTCACCCAGGCACCCTCATCAATAAGCAGAGTGAGCAGTAACTGCTGCTGAAGAACTTAAGCTGAGAAGGAGGCATGCGTGATCTTCTTGGAATTTCTCATTAAAACGAAGAGACAAGGCGAACAGCTTCCACCTGGGGCCACAGACTCCTCTCCAGATATAGACCTCATCTGGCTTCACAGCCACCCCAACAGCATGTCACCCCACTCTTCGAAGACAGCACACTGTGTCCCTTCTCCCCACTTCTGCAGACGCAGTTCCGGCTACCTCAAACACCCTCCTCCTCATCCCTGCCTTCAAGCTGTTCTCCTTGGAGTGCTTACCCAACCCCCCAGCCCCTCACCAGGCTATACATACCCAGGACCCGCTTTATCACTTTCTACTTCCAGCCACCACAGAGCTGCCATTGCTTCGTCCCCATCATGCTCTCCCCCAAGCAGAAGGTGAACTCCTACGGGGTGGCTTCTCATTCACATGGGTCCCCTCACCTCCTGCACTGTGCCTAGCACACAGGTGTTCAGGAAATGTGGAGAATGAATGAGAGAATGAGGGATGGTCTCCAACTGAGCATCGTCCTTTGCAAGCGGCTACCTCACTTCTTTGGTTCTGTCCCAAACAGTCCTGGACTGGGCCTGCCGCAGATATAAACTGACCTTTCTGGCTTCCAAGAGGCACTTCGGACCCCAAGACCCCACTCCACTTCAGACTGAAATCCAAGAAGACATTCCTGCCCTGGTGCACCATGGTCCATGGCAGGATCCCATCGGCCTGGATACGCCAACTTCCCGCCCACTGACACCAAGGGCATCCCTCTGCTCTGGAGAGCTGGAGGCTAGCAGTCGCTGCCCTGACAGGCACAGGCTGTGTAGATGTGGTTAAATTCAGGACCACATATAGGGAGGTTAGACTGGATTATGCAGATGGGCCCAGTTTTATCATGAGGGTCCTAGTGAGGAGGAGGAAAGGAGGCTCAGACACCAAAAGATGCAAGGGTCCAAGTGACCATCAGGAGGTAAGAGGCTATGCTGCCGACTTTGACAGATGACGGGGTGAGGAACCAAGCGGTGCAAGTGGCCTCTAGGAGCTGGAACTGGCAAAAGGAAACAGATCCTCCCCTAGAACCTTCAGAAAGAATGCAACCCTGTGGACCCCTTGGTTTCAGGCTTCTGACTTGTAGAATGGTAAGAAAATAAAACTGTTGTTTTCAACTGGTCATTCAGGGCAATCTGTTACAGTAGCCATAGGAAACAAATACACTCCCCGATGTGGGCGCAGGCTCTCTACAGTGACCTCAAGCAGGGGCAGGGAAGGTGAAGGAACTGAACCAGTGACGAGTGTCCTGACGGGTGTGTTGGACCAGAGCGGCAGAGGCCCAGAAATCACCCAGGGTGGGGTGATGGACTAAAAGCTCACTGATGTGGCTGTGTGTGGGTGACTCAGGATCCAGGCTGCATAGGGTATAAAGATCCCACAGCCCTTAGGGGGTCTCCAGAGACTTGATTTCATTCCATAGGGAATGAGGAACCTCAGAAGGATTTTGAATGGGGATGGGACTTACTCCTACTTCTGTTTCAGGAACAGCTCTCAAGTGCTCCCAGGAGAGTGCATCCAAGGCCCAAGGCAGCTCCTGCCCAGATCCTGCTGCCTGGGGAAGGGCAGGTGCTTTCCCAGCTCACCTGAGGACAGCCTTTCCTACTGCCTACATTTCACTTTAATCACCAGGTAATGTGATGCCAGCCAATGGCCCGCATGCACCAAATTCTAACTAAGTGTGCACCCTTCGGCCCATTTGTCACAGGCCGTCGCAGAGACACAGGAAGGAAAGGCGAGCCAGGAAGGTTAAGTGCCATCACCGCAGATGTAATGTGCTAATGCTCATCGCTCGGAAGGCAGTCAATTTACCTTTCCCTGCGGTGAGCGCCTCTAACAGGACCTGGCCCTTCAGAAAGGGGCTGAAAACATCCCTGTTTATTATAGACATAAAGCGGATGGCTTCAGGCAGAATGGAAATGGATTCTACAAACATCTTTCATTACACAGACCTCTTGACCGGACTCCTCATCTTAAAGAAAACAAGAGATGCGGTTTGTATTTCTGGGGTTGACGAGCACATTTTTCAGGACCCAGGGAAATCATTTCCATCTGCACAAGTATGTCAACTTCTCCAGGGCAATCAACCTTCACGCGAACTCTGGGCACTTTTTCTTTTCAACTTTGCCGGATTCACCTGCTGTTGCTATGGGCACACAGTGCTGCTAGGAACAAAAGCTGAGCGAGCCTTCATTGTCAGTGTGAGGCTCCTCCGTCAGCCACCTCTCCACGGACACAAACATGCCAATTAAGCACTCGTCCTAATTACAAGACTCCCAGGAAAGCAGGCAGCCTGGCTCTTCGGTTGGGAAAACTTTCAAAAGATGTGAAGAAGGCACAAGGAATGGAATGAGGTCTCTTGCAGGCCCACGCTCAGGAGCTGGGATGCATTTCGACTGGTGCAGGAAAGTGGAAGGGAGTCACAGCTACAGGCTTGCCGAGTGAAAGGCGATGCATTGTGTTCCAACTTTACACACATCAGGCTGATTCTTGAAACCTGCCTGGAAGGAAAGGGTCTGTGCCTGCATTCTGGTCAAGAACCTCATCAACTGGGGCACCTGGGTGGTGCCTCTGCCTTCAGCTCAGGTCATGATCCCAAGGTCCTGGGATCGAACCCCACATCGGGTTCTCTGCTCAGTGGGGGGAGCCTGCTTCCTCCTCTCTCTATCTCTCTCTCTCTGCCTACTTGTGATCTGACTGTCAAATAAATAAAATCTTAAAAAAAAAAAAAAAAAGAAAAAACCTCATCAACTTGTCTGAGCCTCAGTGAGCCCCAGGGAAGATGGAGATAAATCACATACCACGTAGGGCTGTCATGGAGCTTACCAGAGCTGACCCACCAACCACAATGCTTGGTCCATAGGGGGTTCTCCAAAAATATTAGCTCTGCTTTCCTTTCATTATGTTTTTATTTACTTATTTTTTAAGAGTTTATTTATTTGACAGAAAGAGAGCATAAGTAGGCAGAGAGGCAGGTAGAGAGAGAGGAAGAAGCAGGCTCCCTGCTGAGCAGAGAGCCTGATGCTGGACTCGATCCCAGGACCCTGAGATCATAACCTGAGCTGAAGACAGAGGCTTAACCACTGAGCCACCCAGGCGCCCCTCCTTTCAATTATGTTTAAAGCAGAGCTCACCATCCCCACCTCCACCTGCTTTTTCTCTGTTTTTGCAGTCACCCACGATCAAAACCTGACAGCCTTAGGGCTGCCTTAGCATCCACCTGCCTGTTAGGCATCTCTTCCTGACTGGCCTGGCCCAGGAGATGTGCCCACAGAAGCGAGCTCCCGAGGAAGGCCGTCCCCACACACCACTGCTCTAGTCTTCTACCCAGCTTCAACCCTAACAACTCAGCACTGAGCGTCACTTGTCCCTGAAGCTAAGACTTGATTGTGAGAAACAGGTAGTGTAATGTCATGCTGGTAGAAATAACATCTGATGCTGAATATGCTCCAGATCACAGCTGACTTGCCACCTTGGAACAAAGAAGGTAGAAGAGACCGGGGAGACTATGAGAAGTGCTTGGCATCTCCTGTGAGCAGTGCCAAGTAGCAGATAATTAAAATCACAACCTACCAGCAACTGTGCTAGTGCCTCAGAGGTATATGGCTAAATAAAACCTGGCCCCTGTGCTCCAGAAGATTATAGTCCGGCAGGAAGAACAAACCACTAGGCTCCCAGGTGGGACAGAGTTTGCTGGGAACTTCCCACTACCCACTCTGCCTTTCTCTTTAGTAACAGAGTCTCTGTCTTTTGCTGGCAGGTAACTATATTCCCCAGTCTCGGTGGCAGGGGAAAGCTGTCCACGTGCCGAAGGTCTGGCCAAAGATCTATGAACAGAAGTGCTGCGTGATACTTCCAGAACCTCCGTGAAATGGGAAAATCCTGCCCTTCTCCTCTGCACTCCTGCTGACTACAATGTGATGGCTGGAATATGGCAGACTCCCAGTCTGACAGAGAATAAGCCAAGAGAAAGCCAGGACCTTAATGACTCTGGAGTGGCCATACCAGGCCCAGACTGCCTACCTTCAGCCTTCTTTTTCCTGGGGGAGAAATAATCTTGTAAGTCACCATTATTTTCTATTTTTCCATTATATGTGGTGAAACCCAGTTCTAACTGATATACTGATCTTTAATGAATGTTTACTGAACTAGTGTATAAAGGAATGAAAAAGTGTGTAAACTTTGAGAACTGTCTACTGCCCCAGTTAAACCTGTTTTATATGCAGAAACTCAAATGGATATTGTTTGAAAGGGAAAATATACCTAAGGAAAAAAATCTATCATAACTTAATTTTTTATATGAATTTTTCATGGGAGGGAAAAATCCTTACTCAGGACTCTAGAAGGCTGAAATGTGTAGCAGTGAATCTGCTTTTCTGGAGATCACAAAAACCAGACTCTGTCCTATCTCCTTCCCCCCAAAACAGATTCATTATGGTGTGCTGTTGCACTCTGCTTTGAGTGGGCATTTGCCATATGGCTTGGCAGTTTAATGGTTTTCTGATCCTTGACAAAAATGAAGCACAATCATTTTGCAAGGAGTCTGCGTTCCTAGATGGGTCTTTTCCAAATAACAGCTGTGCCTCAAAATTGAGTTACTCAAATTGCAATTTGTGGACACAATACTCAAACATTTACAAGTGAGCAAAACCTCAAATCACTTGGGCTATTTCCAGGCTTCGGAGTTTATGAAGTTTTTAGCAGTGTTATGAGTGTGCAGCTGTCAACAAACTCAAGCCAAAGTCTCCAAACCACCAGCCCCGGCAGGCAGTAGAGATGGCCTACTTAGCAGCAGGACGTGTGCCGCCGGCCACAAACCCTCAGGAATGAGAGAACACAAGGGTAGGAAGCTTCACACTAAAGCCCACAGACCAGATCCCTCTGCCTTTCTCTCTACTCCCTACCATGCTGTACAGATGATAGCAAATCTATAGCTCGAGCCCTGACCTTGCTTGTGGGCCCCTACAGCTCCAGGGATGACCACCTGGCACTGGCTTGATCACCAGCCACATAAACATGGATTCAAAGCCGAGTAGCAACACTTCGGAACTGAGTGACCTTGAGTTTATCAGTCAGGAGAGTCCAGATGAGATACACTAACAATTCCCAAATCTCAGGAGCTTTAAACAATAAAGGTCTGTTTTATGTTCCTATTACACGTGCATTCCATGCTAGTTGAGGCTCTGTTCTGTACCATCTTTTCCCCTCAATCCAGGACTCCAGCCGATGAGCAGTCACTACCTGGAATATGGTGTCTGTAGCAGAAGGAAACAAAATGGGCTCCAGAAGGACTGCTGCCAGCAACTGTACCGTATGGTTGGCTCACACTGGCACATGTCACTTCCAACAACCCTGCCCAACTTCACCAAGTTAGAAAATATAATTGACTCTAGCTCTCCACCTTCAGGACACAGAAATATTTGGGAATAGCCTTGTGCCTACTACCATCAACCAACTACTCGAGCCTCAATGACCTATCTGGAAAATGGAGATAATGACACCTCCTCAGATTGTTCTAAAGGTTCATCAGAATTGACCCATGCAGAGTACTCAAAACAGTGCCTGGCCCACAGGAGGTTCTCCAGAAACACCAGCTCCTTTCCTTGCCTTCAAAACAGAAATCATTTCCCACTCCTTCTTCAGGCTGCCCAAACCCCTTGTCTGCAAAAAGTTCCACGCTCTTTCTAGTCACTTTCAATCAAAACATGCCAGTTAGCTAGGACATCTCTTCATCCCTCATCATGTCCTCCAATACAATGAACCTCCAAGTATGGCCAATATTCCGTGAGGTCTTCACTTCCCATCACTACTGAGACCCACCTTGCTATTGGATTTCATTATCTTCTTGAATAAGTTAGGATTTTTAAAAATCGCAGATGAGAGAAACAAGCTCTGGTCATTCTAGTTCCCCTCCATGGCCACCAAAGGCAAAGCAGTAAAGGGGCATGGAATCATGGGAAGGCTACCAGGCCATCACACAGAGTAAAGGATGAGCTGAACATGAGGTCTCAGGGTGGACAAGGGACAGGGCAGGGCCACGGTCTCAGCCTGGTCGGAGTCCCATGGTACAGACATGGTCAGTGGGACTCACGCCAATGTACAGTGTTGTTCCTAGAGAGGAGCTGTTGATGTGGGCTGGACAGACCCTTAGCCACCCCCACTGATCGCTTCCACATGTGGTGAGAGAAACTCTGGAATCCTCCCCCCACCCCAATCCAATCTTTTCTCAATATGCTAAACGGATTAATAGTCCTTAAGTTTGGGTTAAGTCACTGAAACTACTTTGACAAACTACTTTTGACAAAATACTGAGGGTCTGCCATGCATCAGACACTGTTAAAAACCTGGGGCTTCATGCCAAGCCAGTGATGAATCTTCAGCAATTTGTTTTCCATTGGCATTTGGCTGCTCAGCCATATCCTTCATGTGACATGAGACCTTTGGAGATTTTAGTACCACTCCACCTCTAATTGTTTTCCGACCTATTCCCTACATGTGCTCCCTGTCCTTCCCAAGCTCAGACCACCTGCTGTTCTCTGCTGGGTCTTATGAGTGTTCCCACTCCTTGGGCTTCTGTTTATGCCACTTCCTAGAGCTAGGTGGTCTCTTTCATGCCAGCTCTCCCACACAGCTTCCCCAGCAGCCCCTAGAAGTCACTGTTCCATCCTCTGACCTCTTAAAGGTGATACTCTGTATTATTGAGTCTCTCCTCTTTTCTTGCCTAACAGATTATAAATCCCTGAGGGCAGGGATCCCATGGGGTCTAATGCAGAGTGGAATGCAAATAAGGAATATTCACTTTATTCCCTGGGGACAAGGTAGAAGTGAAAAGCAGATCCAAATGAGAGCCAGAGAGCACTGGTCACTCCCTGGCATGGTCTAGGCCAAAGCACCTCCATTCTTGCCTCCAATATCCAACACTTGCTGGCTTTTCCTGTTCGTTTTACCCGATGCAAATTTCTGTCCCCCTATCTGGGGCATCAGCTCCCTTCTGGACTTGAATTTTGCTCTTACCCCATATTGTGTCTGCTGCCTTGGCTGGGCTGCACCCAGAATCCTCGCTGGCACCTTAGAGCCATCACCTGATTCCTCTCTCCATTCCCTGCCTCTGCCCCTACCCAATACAGGGTATATGTCTAGGGCCCTGCTCCAGCCCAGCAGCAGGCAATGAACCACAGTGAGTGTTGGGAAAAGCAGTCCCACACCCTCTACAGACCAGGGAGATTCCCTGTATGGCAGAAAAACACAGAGTTGTCCATAACTGTGGCAGGGGATCACACCATAGCCCTTCTAGTGCTCAGAGAACAAAACTGGCAGCCATCTGGGCTCTTCTCTCTCCCTTGCCTCGGCAGCCTGTCAGTTCCACCTCTGCAGTATCTTTGTAATCCGTCTCTCAAACTCCGCAGTCCCTGCCTTGGATTGGGGCTCATTATTTCTCAGTTGGACCTGAGTAAGCCCTTACCTGTCCCCAGTGTCACCCCCTAGGCCCATCTCTGCTAGCTGCTCAAGGGATCTTTTGGCATGCACATATGGTTTCCTGCTTCCCCCATCACCCAATCACATTGTGGGTAATGACACTCCTCAGTGTGGCATCTGTGTGCCTTACGGTCTGGCCATGCCTGTTCCGTCAGCCTCCTCCCTTCCTCCCAAACCCCTCCCCCGGGCTGCTCCATCTAACCGCTTTCCAACCTGTCTTAAGTCCCCTTCGGTGCAATTTTAAGACCAGCCCTGAAATCAAATACAAAAATTCTAACAAGACAACTTTGTTTAGCTTGCTTGTTCATTCACTAAAAGAGAAAATAAGCTGCCCCTTAAAATAAGCTTGCCACTATCAAGTTCGTCAGGGCAGTAGGAGCTGACAGGAAGATCCCAAAATGCCTAGAAAGGTAGGAAGCTGGCCAGGCTCTCCATGAAGGCAGAAGAGACCAGTGGAGGCCCAGTGAGCCACAGCAGAGGACAAAGGTAGGAGTCTTGCTGCTCAAAGATAGGTGTTCACTTGGGAATTTCACCGGGCACAACACAACCAGGTCCAGAGCAATCCTTTCCCATTTCACATAACAGAACTTCCTCCAGAAATTATAAGCCAAGCAGCTCATCTTCCCTTCTTTATTGGGCTATAAGCAGACTGCTATAGTCCTGAGCGGGTAACTGCAAATCTGGGCAGTGATCTATGAAATCAGAACAGACCTGGGTTTGGGCATGTGATTAATTAAAAATTTTAACCAACTTCATCCCATGTATATTTAATGTTATGCATAAGTGCTTTTGGGCTGGCTGGAAATCAGTACCAAAGAGTGGGCAGTTCATAGAAACACCTGCAGTCCCTGTGATTCCGAAACAAACAAACCTTCTTTTGTTTCTTCTCTTGGTTGCTGCTTCAGAATCCACTAGCAGGACTGGCAGATCATTCTCTGCCCACGTCCCCCCACTGAAGCCCAAGCATTTCTCCTGCACACAAGAGTATGTGTGCTCAGACCATGAAGGGCATACTTCCTCTGGCCTTGAACTGAGGCTGCCTGTGCCTGCAACTGAGGGACCTCTGGAACGGAAAACGGTTGGCATTTATAAGCTCTGCAGCCTTCACAAGCCCTTCAGTCTCCCAGAAAATGAGGATAACCCAAGCTCATCCATGGAGGCCATGAAGATGACCTGAAGAGACACATTAGGACTTCATCTCCTACACTGCATTCAGAGGAGGGGGAAACTTCCATCACAGAGTTAGGGAATGGGATTCATTATGTAAAGACACCAATATCCGCAATAGACTCTACCTGTTCCTGCAAGAATAGGTCAAATGAAGCCACTATTTGTCTGAGCACATCCACGACTGCACTGTACAGAACCAGGGATTTCAGGCCAACTCAGGCCTGGGCGGGAGCAGTTGAAGCAGCCCACCAGGTCACACACAACACTCCAGTGGACCTGCAGCAGGCTCCCTCCCAAAAAGGACTTGTTGATTTACTTTAATATGTATAAATTTAAAAACCAGCAAAGAGGTTAATCTGCTTCTATGATTTCTGAAAAAGTAACGTATTTATCTGGTACACACTTTGGCTGATGTTTCTTTTTCTAGACTCTTGTGATCCATAGTGATCCATGAGTGCGCATACTACAACATGGGGCTGGTGCAGAGACTGCCCAAAAGTGCAGGCAAGGAGGGTCCTGGCCTTGGGAACAAGCAGGTCCCTGGGCCTCAAGGTCAATGGGCAGAGCTTCTAGCTCTCCTCTCCAAGGAGGTCAGAAGAACTAAAGAGCACTATGTGCCCAGAGGTGGAGGTGAAGCCAGATGCAGATGTCTGTAGGTATCAACTCTAAAATTAAGACAGTGAGGCTTCATCCCCCAGGCCTCTAGCTCATGTGAATTCTCTTACATGTGCGGGCCTCACTAAATCAATAAAATAATAATTTAAGTGAAAAACAAAATATAGCCAAAATTAAATGATTTAAGGTCACTGTCTTCCCTGAGCAGATGTTCCACAGGGAGTGTGATGTGGCAGAGAATCTGCTGGCCCTTCCTGCAGCACCGCAACCCCCTTTTCTCCTTGCTAAGAAACCTGATTTGGGGGGCACCTGGGTGGTTCAGTAACCCCAAGCCTTGGACTCTCAATTGCGGGGCTCCGCACTCAGCGGAGAGTCTGGTTCTCTCCTTCCCTTTCCTTCTGCCATTCCCACTCACGCGCACCCTCTCCAAAATAAATCTTCAACACTACAACAAAACCTGATTTTGTTCAGCTTCAGGGTCAAGGGGCACAAATCCAGACAGAAGCCACAGCACCACAGCCACCATGGCGGGCCACCTCCTTCACCCGTGATTGGTCAGGCAGGAGCACGTGACCCAGTCCTGACCAATGAGATGCAGGAGGAAGCGCCCAAAGGCCCACGGGAAAGATTCTGAAAATGCAAGGACAATCTGTCTTTCATCCGAGCCTTCCCAGGGACGCTGCGGTACAGGGTGGTCACGCTCCCAGCTGCCACTGCCCTCCTGTGACTGCAAAGGGAAGGCCTAGGGAAATGCAACAGTGACGGGCAACCCAGAGACTTGGTCTCATTAAGCCCCTGCAGTAATCTAGTACAGCTTCTCCCTAGACTTTATTACGTGAGCTGCTAAGATACCTTCATTGCCACTACTCCTGCAGGCTATTTTTTCAGCTGCCTGTGTCCTCCCATGTCTAAACGGAGACATCTCAGGCGACTTCGGTTCTTGCCTCCACCTCACAGTGTGTGCATACCGTGAGAGCCCAGTGCATAAAGACGGCTACTTCCATATCACATGGCCCTGCAGTCAAGGCAGCTCTCTCCCTGGGCAGCAGCTGACCCGAGACCGCATCTGGGTCAGAAGACATCCTGCTTTCTGAGGCCTCGGGAGGGACGGTATGCTGAACAGCAACGTGGAGCTGTACTGGGAATCTTCCAGGACATGAACAAATGTGATTTTTGGTAGATACTGTGACCTCAGAACCTCAGAACCACAAGGAAGCTGCCTCCAGGGCCTCTTTGCAGACCCCTCTCAACTGCACTCATTGTCCTCCCAGAGACTGACTACAGGGACCTTTCTGAGGACAGCTCTGTATCCCGTGGTACTTTTATACTGCCAATGGCTCCTTGGGGCGTACTGCCTTTGGTGGAGCTCCCACCCTTCTCTCCACAGGTAGGGACACCTGCGTTTTTCCAGCTTCAGTGTTGGCTGCTTACCTAAGGTGCCTGTCATCCAACACAGCCTGGTGACCCGAGGAAACCTGAACACACCCACAATGCCATCTTGTTTTATTCCTGATGGTCTCTCTGCCTAGAATGCTCTCTCTACCCATTTCTACCTATTAAACATTGTTCCCTCAGCCCTCAGCATACATTAGGCCAACCATAGAAGGTCTCCTCCTCATAATGATAAAATACAACCCAATTTAAAACACACAAAGGACTTGGATAGACATTTCTCCAAAGAAGATAGACAAACGGGGGCGCCTGGGTGGCTCAGTGGGTTAAGCCGCTGCCTTCCGCTCGGGTCATGATCTCAGGGTCCTGGGATCGAGTCCTGCATCGGGCTCTGTGCTCAGCGGGGAGCCTGCTTCCCCCCCCCCACCTCTCTGTCTGCTGCTCTGCCTGCTTGTGATCTCTGTCTGTCAAATAAATAAATAAAATCTTAAAAAAAAAAAAAAGAAGATAAACAAACGACCAATCAACACATGAAAAGATGCTCAACATCACTAATCACTAGAGATACGCATATCAAAACTACCATTGGATACCACCTCAGATAAATTATGATAACTATTATCCAAAAAAGAAAGAGGGGGAAAAAAAAAAAAAGAAGTGTTGGCAAGGATGTGGAGAAATTGGAACTTTTGTGCACTGCTGGCGGGAATGCAAACTGGTACAGCCACTGTGGAAAATAGTATGGAGTTTCCTCTAAAGATTAAAAATAGAACTACCCCATGATCCAGCAATTCCACTTTTGGGTATACACCCAAGAGAACTGAAAGCAGCCACATGAACAGATGCTTGTACATCCATGTTCATAGCAGTATTATTCACAGAAGCCAAATGGTGTAAGCAAACCATGTGTCCACAGACAGATGAATGGATAAACATAATGTCTATATATATTATATAACATTTTATATTATATGTGTATATACATATATAATTACATATACAATGGAATATAATTCAGTCTTCAAAAGGAAAAATATCTGACACACATTAGGACATTATGTTCCATGAAATAAGTCAGCCACAAAAAGATAACTATCACCTAGAACAGACAAATTCATAGAGACAGTAAAATGGTGGTTGCCAGGGGCTGGAGGGAAGAGGGAATAGAGTGTTATGTAGTGGGTAGAATTTCAGTTCTGCAGCCATGAAAGAGTTTTGGAGATGGTTGCACAACAGTCTGAATATATTTAACATTACTGAATTATATACTTAAAAGTTGTTAAAATGGTAAATTCTTTGTTGTATGTACTTTACCATAGCTACAAGTTTAAAATAAAAGGTCGCCTTTGATAAGCCTCAACCGGGCTCTGGTTGCATTTCATTGTTCATCAATCTGCCTTGATTTCTTGTTTTCTGTTCTTTCAGGATTGTTTTGAGACCTACCTCGTTGCCTAAACCACAAGAATCACAGAGTAAAGAGCAAGAGCCCTAATTGAACTGTTCCTTAAGTCTATAGTTCCTAGGGCACTTCAATTACATGAACCAATAAATTCCCTTTTTGACATTAAGCTAGTTTGAGCTTGTGTCCTGTGACTTGTAACCAAAATTAACTGAACCGAGACTACACTTGATTTGAAATATCAGAACTCTAAGAATTTAAAAAAAAAAAAAAAGACACTGAAGATTTCTAGGGAATAAACAAAACAAAGTGCATAGACAAAAAGCTGAGAGTATGACTGGCATTTAACCCCTCCTTTGCAACATTAGATGCAACAGACAATTACCAATGCCTGCATCCTTCTACGACAAGAGGACTTTCAATCTGGAATTCTCTATTTGGCTAGATAATTAAGTATGGAGTTAGAACAATACATTTTTATAGATGAATAGACTCAAAAGTTTACCTCCCAGGTATTCTTTAAAGTAGTTCTTTGAGGGTATGTTCCAGCAAAACAAGAAAGGAAACCCAACAAAGTACAAGATAGGGATCCAACCTAGGAGGATGGTGAAGCTAGGATGAGCTGTACAAGCTGGAGAGGACTAAGCAGCACAGCAAAGTGTGGGGTTCTAAGAAAAAAGAAAGAGAGAAGAGGCTGGAGAGGCTGGCTCAAATGGGGTTATGGTGAAAGCATTTCTCTAAACTATAGTTTAAAAAAAAAAAGAAAGAAAAATTGAAGTAAAACAAAAAGTGACATAACATGGTCCAAAAATAATGTAAATTAAAATGACATAATTTTAAGCTCTTTATGAAATATGAGAAAATACATTTGACCCTCATATTAGGAGCCCTGTGATTCGTCCAGGGCTACTTAACCCTGGAGTGAGCATTTATGTGGCCATAATGATTTAAATCCTACTTAATGATGTTCAACTTTTAAAGTCAAATCTGTGAAAAGGCACAGAAGGCTTAACTGTGACTATAGAATAGAAAGGTAATGTTAAACCCCTGGCAATGTAAGAATACAGCTAGCTACCAATGAGAAGTGGTGGGGAACGAAAGAGGGAACGAAGAGGAATAGGCACCAATGTTTTTCTCTTGTCACATGGGGAGTCTAGGCACTGATTACTTTACCAAGAAGAAACAGAGAATTGGTTCTGAGCATCAGATAAGGGGGAAATAGCATTTTAATCAAGCCAGGGCATAAACTTCTCTCCTTGAAAAGCTGGGAAGGTAGGCAGGTCAGGGATAGTACAGCAGCTCTGATGTCATCAACATCCCAGAATCCTTTTTTTTAGATTTCTCTATCATTTTTTGAACAAGCCTTCCATCTATCCTCAAGATTGTCTCATGATCACCTGATGGCTGCTGCAGCTCCAGCCATCAGACCTGTGTCCAAGAAAGAAGAGAGAAGAGCAAAAGATGCCTACCTGCTAAGTCAGCCCCTTCATAAAAAACTCTCCTAAGGCATGATCCAGCAACTTCTGCTTATATCTTACTGGCCAGAACCCAGTGACATAACCATCCCTATCCAAAGGATAAAACTGATGAAATCCTAAACTGAAAAGCATAGTTTTTTAGCTGGTGCACTGATGTTCTCAACAAAGCTGGATTTGTTTGTAAAGAAAGAAGGAATGGATATTGGATAAGCAATTTAGCATCTGTGTGACTCAAGAGATAGAAAGCGCGCGCGTGCGCACACACACACACACATTTTTTTTCCCCAAAGATTTTATTTACTTGAGAGCATGCACACCCAAAAAGGGGGATGGGCAGAGTGGGGGTGGGAGAGAGACTAAGGAGAATCCCTGCTGAGTACAGAGCCGACTTGGGCTGAATCTCAGGACCCTAAGGTCATGACCTGAGCCAAAACCAAGAGTGGGATACTTAACTGACTGAGCCACCCAGGGACCCTGAAAGAATATTTTTTAGAGTAAAAGTAAAAAGGTAACCAACAAAAGAATAAAAAAGTAACAGAACCATCAAAAATGAGAGGAAGGGTGCAGAGTATAAATGAGTTAAGTCAATCTTTCATAATGGGACTCAATGGCTATCTTTCCTGGATACAGTTTAGAGTTGTGCATTTAACCCAAAAAACAATTTTTAAAAAGGGGGGGCTACCTTTGGGAGGTATGCAAGGAGGCAGGGGTAGAGCTGTAACTTTTTATTAAAAGCCCTTCTGAACTAGTTGAATTTGTAAAAAGCCATGTGCACTTGTTATTTTTATTACAAAGGTTAACAGGGTTTAGTCTGTTCTTTTGGGAAACAGCATCACTATCTTTCCTTTACCTTTGGCAACCTGGGTCAGTGGTGGGCATCTTAATATGTTTTAAGCTCCCTTTACTGACTTAGTAACAAAAATTAGTCATAAGCAGGGCTCTCTTTATTTCACTTCTTTCAATTGATTTGTTATTTTTAAAATTCTAACCAAGATTTTTTTTTAAAAAGATTTTATTATTTGAGAACGGGAGAGAGAATGAGCAGGGGTGGGGAAGGGCAGAGGGAGAGGGAGAAGCAGACTCGCTGCTGAGCAGGAAGCCTGATGTGGGGCTTGATCCCAGAAACCTGAGATCATGACCACAGCTGAA
Source organism: Mustela nigripes (assembly GCF_022355385.1). Taxonomy (NCBI): domain Eukaryota; kingdom Metazoa; phylum Chordata; class Mammalia; order Carnivora; family Mustelidae; genus Mustela; species Mustela nigripes. The sequence continues at coordinate 95,866,201 of NC_081558.1, forward strand.
GGCAGTCGATCAACCGACTGAGCCACCCAGGTGCCCCTCAAGACTTTTTATGAGCAGCTGGACTAGACTGGCAGACACATCACCATTTCTGCTGGGAAGGTCCATGGATGCCCCACGCTTTGTCTGAACCTGGGGCCACTCCCATCTGCTTGCAAGCAGACCTCTGTGCAGGGACGTATATGCTCTACCTGCCTGGTCTGCACTCTCAAATCTCTGTCCCAGTGTCTCCATAATATATTAACAGGCGGTGGCCAAAGGGAGTTCTGCTGAAATACGCAGTAGTTTGGGCCATTTTGGACAAAATCCTAGAATGCACACGATAATGCTGAGCAATGCAGTTTAATTTATGAGCATGCAGGTCTGCTGTGAAATTGGGAAATGGAAGTATGAGACATTAGCATTCACATGCAAGGGCAGGGCCAAGTCCAAAACTGTAATATGCCTTTCCCAGGGAAGACTGGAGAGTTTGAAAGAGCAGCCACACAGTCAGTTAAATGTGTGCTCACGAACCTCATCTGCGTATTTTAATGCCACCAACCACCTGAGAGGAATGTGTTTCTCCAGGCCCTATGCCTTTCATATTGCCTAACACCCTCCACTCCCTTTAACAATAGTAGAACACACACATATGCACCTCTTCTGGGCAGATTTAAAAGATGAATTTCATGGTCTGGATATGATTTGATCTGCAGGGTCAGGGGGAAGGTATAACAGACGGCTTCTCAACTTCTTCTAGCTAGGGCATACAAACTATTAGGCAGCAAAATATTTCCAAGTTAAAACAGGAAGGCAGGCACGTTTGTGGGGCGCCTGGGTGGCTCAGTGGGTTAAGCCGCTGCCTTCGGCTCAGGTCATGATCTCAGGGTCCTGGGATAGAGTCCCGCATCGGGCTCTCTGCTCAGCAGGGAGCCTGCTTCCCTCTCTCTCTCTCTGCCTGCCTCTCCATCTACTTGTGATTTCTCTCTGTAAAATAAATAAATAAAATCTTAAAAAAAAAAAGACAGGCACGTTTGTAATTTAATTCATAGCAGCTGTACATGCAGTTCATGTCATGTATTCTCCAGTTAAAGGAGCTCATCAGTCAGAGGTTTCGTCTGACCTTGACCTTCTAGCCCATTTTTCAATGCACAGAATAAAACAACATCTACCTCTGTTTTTCTTATGCATGAAAATATACCCTCCTAAAGAGTCCAGAGGAAACATCAAGCATGCTCCAGCAGTTAAAGTATGTTGGAAAACAGACTGGAAATCTCACTGCGACAGGCTGAATAACGTCCCCCAGAGATACCAACTCCTAATCCCTGGTTCCTGCAGATGTGACCTTATTTGGCAAAGGCCCCTGGCAGATGTGATGTTAGGGATCTCGCAATGGGGAGATCATTCTGGATCTGCGAGAGGGTCCCAAATGGAATACCCTGGATCCTTCTGAGGGAGGGGAAAGGGAGATCTGAGAGTAGCCCTAGAAAATTAACACACCCCAGAGGGGCCACAGGGGAGAGTTTCAATTTTGCTAAAAACCGTCCCAAACAGTCTATGGTTCTTTTAATGGTATTTAGCAGAACTTAACTCCCCGTCTCCAGCATGTGGGACAGTCAGGTCCACAGAGTATGGGTGAAGAACACCAGTGGCCGTGCTCCTGGGTCCCTGGGGACAGCTCAGAGGGGCAACGTCCCTTCCTGAAGCAGGGTGCTAAGTACCGGAAGAAAACACATCTCGTTCTTTTTTTTTTTAAAGATTTTATTTATTTATTTGACAGACAGAGATCACAAGTAGACAGAGAGGCAGGCAGAGAGAGAGGGGGAAGCAGGCTCCCCGCTGAGCAGAGAGCCCGATGTGGGCCTCGATCCCAGGACCCTGAGATCATAACCTGAGCCGAAGGCAGTGGCTTAACCCACTGAGCTACCCAGGCGCCCAACACATCTCGTTCTTAAAGCAAAAACATGACTAGGTGAGTGTGAAGGGGGGAACCAAGGATTTAGGAGACTTCCAATAAATTAACCTTACAGCTCGCACAGGGCTGCGTTGCTATCTGTACGTGTCAGGAGAGCACATCTTTAAACAAATGCAGCGTAATTATTAATAAACACGGCCAGATGCCTGCAAGCATATGTTACAAGGCTGTCCTCTGAGGGTTGGTCTGTAACAGTGAAAAATTAGAGACCCGAATGTCTACCAACAGGGGAATGGTTAAGTCTCCAATGATACCACACAGCTATTAAAGAGTCACATAATTCCACTCGTACTGACATCAGAGGTTATGAATGAGTAAATGTTGCGTGAGAAGAAAGGGCATGTTGCAGATGGGATGATAGTGCTCTCATCTTGGTTACACAAAGCTATCTCTGCGGTCATAATATACAGAAATACTATAGAATAAGAATGCCTCTATATGTGTGTCTATCCACTGGATGGGGGCCCTACAAACAGGAAGTTAGCGTCTCTGAGAAAGGGAAGGCTGGCTGCAGGGACAAGAGGAATGGCCAGACTGGGACTCCTTTACATGAATAAGCTTTTCCCCTAGGTGTGTACTCACTCCCTTTGTAGTTCTAAGAAAGCGAAGATTTGGACATGCAGTAAAGATGCACTCTGAGAGCCTTGTCAAGTCTGGTGTCAGATAAACAGCAGAGGCCCTCAGGAACCGTGTGCTCCAGGAGCACTGTGCTGCAGGTGGTCTCCAGCGATTGGCTGGGGCTTCTGGGGGCTGCCTGGAAGCTGGCGAGTACTGCAGGGCTGGAGGCAAAAACTGTGGCTTTTATACCAGGCTCTCTACTGGGACTGCCATGTTCTTATTGAAAGAAAGAAAGAGGGGCGCCTGGGTGGCTCAGTGGGTTAAAGCCTCTGCCTTCAGCTCGGGTCATGATCCCGGGGTCCTGGGATGGAGCCCCAAATCAGGCTCTCTGCTCAGCAGGGAGCCTGCTTCCTCCTCTCTCTCTGCCTGCCTCTCTGCCTATTTGTGATCTCTGTCTGCCAAATAAATAAATAAATAATCTTAAAAAAAATAAATAAAATTTTAAAGAAAGAAAGAAAGAAAGGCACAGCGAGTAGAAAGTCCCAGGAAAGTGTGTCTTTTGTCTCTTCCACAGGAACTGGGCCAAGCCACTGTTCACCAACTCAGTGGTTTACACCAAAGCCAAGGGAAATCTATCTTTTGAACACTTTCTTTGAGAAATTCTGCATGAAGATGTTTCTAAAGGGTTTCCTGCCTCCTGGAAGGGTGGTTTTTCTTACCAGATGAGCAGACGGTCCCTCTGCTTATTACTGAGCAGAGCTCTCTTTGTATGGGTGAGCCGCCCAGCACGACGGGAGGACCTATGCCTTGAAAACAGGGTCCTCTTAGCCTCCCCCCCTTCAAAGTACACCCTGGCCACGTTCCATCATATATGAAGGCTGAGCTCTTTGATCTAGAGAGTCTCCCGGTTACCTGTCTCCTGGAAACGCTGTTTTGGATTAATGTACAATTGAGCTGATCAACTGTGCACCAAAAAGGCATTACTACAACTAAGGGCAATGTGCACGGAGCTCACACTGTTCAAACTGAAGGGGTACTGAAGAAATGAATGGGAGTGTGTCTCAGAACCCCAAAGCAAAGACCAAGGTTCCCTGACAAGAAATGACAAGCACTATTCTCTTTCGGATAAAAGCAGGGCTGTGGGAGACTTCTATCTCAAACACATGGTACAGGAGCACAGGGCCTTGAAAGTGACAAGTCTCTACAAACACTTGTTAAGTGACGGTTCTTAGTGAAATTACTGCTTTTGGTGGAATGAAAGGAACCAGTCCTCCTTCTCCACCACATAATATGAAGTGTTTATTTTTCAAGGTAGGTTTCTCCAAGATTTGCCGCAAATCTTTAAAAGTCATGACATTTTATGACTCCTTATTACAAATTTCAAGGAAGAAATTTGTCACAAAAGCAACGACTGGAAGCTGGATTTTTTTCCTTAAGCAGAGGGAATGCTCTATCTAGACGGCTGAGGCTTAATCAAAATATTGAATGTTGCTGGTTTTGTGATTCCATCTGCAGAATGTTCACACCTGGTCAACCCCCCCATTTTATAATTGAGGACGCAGAAGACCTGAGAGGTGAAGCTGCTTATTCAAGGTCACACAGGAAGCTAACAGAGCTAGAACTGGAGCTTGGGCTGAGACTTCTTTCACACTGGGATACCGCCTTATAAACCAAGCTATTCTTTCACACTGGGATACCGCCTTATAAACCAAGCTATGAAGATTTTTAAGTTTTATCCCAGAAATGCCTCTTGACATATAAGCCGCATCACTAGGCCTAATGAGACCAGCACTGTAGGACAAATGCAGGGGATACAGAAGATAATAAATTCCAAGAAATAAGGCTGGAAGGGACCTGGAGTGATTCTCTTACTCCCGTTTCCTTTCCTTGAGGCAGAAGTCACAGACATCATTTCAGGGGAGAAGTATCTTATTTCTAAAAGCCTTGAGGGAAGATTTCTTAACTTCAACTTACAAAAAGGAACATCTGATTTCCGCTCAACACCAGGATTCAAGAAGTATCCACTGAAAACCACTCTACAATTTTTTACATAAAAAAACATAGACCACTCCTCACCCCAATATCTCAAAAGTGATTTATTTAAAATCACTTTCCAAGTGCACCTGGGTGGCTCAGTCAGTTAGTGTCTCTTGGTTTTGGCTCAGGTCGTGATCTCAGGGCTTCAGACTCTCCCTCTCCCTCTGCTCCTCCTCCCTGCTCTCTCTTTCTAAAATAAATAAAATCTTTTTTAAAATATTAAAAATAAAAGTAAAATCACCTTCCAATTTAGTCCTACTTGAACATTTTTACTATGAAAGGAAAATAAGAAGAGCTTGGAGATGTCACGAAACCCTCCCTAAGATCTTTGTAAGAATTTGAAAGAACATCGGAGACTCACTCGGGTCTGGTTGTGTGATTAACTTCGACATATAGAGAGGCCTGCAGAGCGCAGAACATCTGTGACATGAAAGCCTCTGAGTTAGAAACCATGTAACAGCTCCCACTGCAGCACTGGCACCTCTAAAAGTTTTGTTAAAAGTCCCCCTCCCTTTTTTTTTTCTGCAAAGCAGTTTTTACAGCAAGCCTCAGATCAAGAAAGTACCCTTCTGAGTAATGTGAAGGGGGAAAAAATAAAAACAAAATAGATTGTGAACCCCACCAAGGATTCTGCATATATTCCTGCCAAATGATCTAAAAGCCAGAGGTTCTTCTAAGAGGAGGAAGCCTGCCTGACAGCTACGATATTCAGAGAGGGAAAGCTAATAACGTAGGTGATTCATCTGAAGGTGACCCTGCTGACCTACCGCCAATGGCTTGGGACTGCTTTTGGATGGGCGATGATAGCATTCCGGGTGCCAGAGAATCAAGGGGTAAGCCTCCCTGGCAGCTGTTGGAAGTAAGGGGGCCCAAGTCCATGGCCTGGGAAGGCTGTCTGTGTGGGGAGCTGGCAGGTCTGAGGACAGTGAAACCAGAATCCCGGCCTCAAAGTCTCAGGCTCTGGGCCAGGGCGAAAACAGCCTTCCTTAATTTCACCCTACCCCTGGCTCGGCCACACCATTCCACTAACGTCTGTTAAAGCTTCTCACAACCCATGCCTCAGAGTCCCTGTCACAGGCAATTCTCCTCTACTGTCCCAAAGCAAGTGTTTCTCTGCATGCCCCCAGCCCTGACCCTCCCCTGCCATTCAGAGAATCCCCCATCCACTGGCTGATGGTCTGGAGGCCCATATCCTCCACTCCTCACAGAACTGTAGTGTATCTGGAGCCCAGTCCTGGATCTGTGTCCAGCCCTCACTTTCCACCCAGCTCCAGGTCAGAGGTAGAATTGAGGTCCTCAGCTAGGGGCCCAAAACCCCAGGCTAGAGGCAATGCTGGGAGGAACCATGCCCTGTGGGCTCTAACCCAGCTGGCCAGGGCCTGGCCCAGATGTGGGCCACTGGACATTCAGCAGCATCTCAGCCCAGAAGCAGTCCATGGCTGCTGCAAGAGCCACATGAGCCAACAGTTATAACCCAGTGGGGTATGGGTACCCACAGAATGCGAGGGGGCCCAGATAGGAGGCTAAATGGCTCTGATGCAGGAGCTTAGGAAGCACATGAGCAGGACAGTATCATTACTAACCACTGATGGGGACACGGCGGCTAGCTGCTTGACACATATTTCAATTCATTGTCGTTATTCCCCTCTGCAGATGAGCAGTGAGACTGGGGCTGGAAAAGTGAACTAATTCGTTCAAGATTACCCAGCAAGGAGGGGCCAGCTGGAATCTGCCCTCACTCCATATAGGCTCTCGAGCTGCCTCTCTTGGGTGTGAGCAAGGTGACAACAGCCCTTCTCATTTCTGCAAGAGACTGGGAGCACATGCTTGAGGGATGGGCCAGCTCGGATTCTCAGGTCCCTAAGAGCACAGTGTTTAAGTGGAACCGCAAAATTCTCAAAACCAAATGAAATTCACTTGAATTTTGAAAGTAAAAGCAAACAGATGCCTAGCTGCCTCTTTTCCTAGGAGAGGGATGGAGATCAGATAAATGGCCAGCCCCTCCCACCCCCGAGAGAGGTGGGGAATCTCTATGGAACCAAAGAGCAGCCCTTCCTGTCCAAGCGCACACATAAGTCTGCAGGCAAAGCAATGAAAGAGAAACCCGAGCTCTTGATGAGCTTAACCAGTGAGACGCACAGTCACTCAAGAGAGGATTAAAAAGAATTCCAAGTACAGAATGAGATTCGTGATAAACTGTTTCCCTTATTTTAATGAAACCATGGAGATGTTAAAGGAATGCATGTTTACAGGGGAAAGAAATGCCCCATAGGCCAATGGAAGGACTCACTGCTTCATAAATGTCACCACCTTATTAGTGTTTCTCTATCATTTTCTATGTCTATTCCATTTTATAAAAATACTTACGCATGGATTAAGAGGTTCCTAAGATGTGATTGTGTAAATTAAATGAGACTTAGGGATGGTTTTTTAAAAAATTGTCATTGCAAAAATCCTCACACCTTCCACTGAGTCGTGGAATAATGCAAAAGGTAAGTGGCATTGTTAAAAACCTCATAATAATAATAAAAAAAAACTTGTTTAATTCAAAAATAATAGAAAACCATAAAATTCTCAGAAACTATAAAATGCTCACTGGAGTTGAAGCCGTTATTTTCTGAGCAATCAAACAGATCATTTATTAGGGGCTCTCTGGTTCTCGTTTTCCTAAATCAGAATCCTGCGTGTGATAAAGAAAAGCTGCATCCGAGACCCCCAAACCCTTTCTCCTTCTGCGTCTGCACCCTGAGAGAGTCCTCTTTTCATTCTGACCTCTCCGTCCATTTTCTTCCTTGCCTCCACTTCCTAGGGTGAGTTTCAGGCCTGTGTGTGGGGCCTGGCACCCCGGGGTCCCATGTACCACCTCCGGAAACTCAGCCTGCCCGGATGGCCCATCTCTCCACAACAGGGGCTCCTCACCCCCTGTTATCAACCCCGTCTAAGGCAGCGTCAGGTGGAAGCACCTCCTGGATGGGCTCTTCCTCCTCTCTGCCTGAGACCCAGTGCACAATTGTTCTTAGTGTTCCTGGCCTTCAATCCACCACACAGAAGGTGCTTAATAAATGTTTGCTGAATGTATGATGCAGGCATCTGGCCAGGAGCCACTCGCTTCCTTCTCTCCTGTGAAGCTCTTCTCTCCACCTGGAACGTTTCAATCCCCTAAGTTTATCCATATCACCTTCTCCAATTTTCCATAAATGAACAGCACCACCATCCAGTCAGTCATGTGGTAGTGATTCTGGCCTCCTTTAAGGAAAGGGAGCCGACAGGCGCATGGGGGCTCAGTCAGTTAAGTATCTGCCTGCAGCTCAGGTCATGATCTCGGGGTCCTGGGATGGAGTCCTGAAGTAGGCTCCCTGCTCAGTGGGGAGTCTGCTTCTCCCTCTCTCTTCCCCTCCCCATTGCTCATGCTCTCTCTCTCTAATAAATAAAATCTTAAAGAAAAAAAAAAGAAAAAAGAAAAAGGAAAGAGAGCCCTTCAATTCATGCATCATTGAATCCTATACATGCCACTTCCTCACTCTTTCTCTGACCTCCCTTCTCTATCCCTCTATAACCCAGGACCCTGGCCTTCCCCCCAATCCATGGGGCCACCTCCTCACAGGGGGTCCTGCTCCTCACTCCTTGTCCAGCCTGTCCTGAATGCATTCTGGAACTCGTCCCTCCCCTGCTCCCCTCTGTCGCAGGGCTGGAGCCCAAGGACTGACAAGGCAGAGGGGTGGCCCCATAAGCCTCAGCTCCTGGCAGTCAGTCTCCAGACCCAAGCCAGCAGTCACTTGGCATCCAGCTGCCACAGAAGCCCTCTTCCCCAACCCTGGCTGGCTGGCAGAGCAGAAACCTATGCTCAAAGCAGAGTCAATCAAAAAATGTCTAAGCTCTATTTTTAAAATTAAAGCTACACAAGCAAGTGATCTGATGCAGGGTCTAGGCCTTTTTTTTGGAGCAGGGATTGCAACTTTCACAAACCCCACTGGGTAGGTGGGGAAGGGCAGCTGAAGAGGCACAAGAAGGACTCAAGGACTCAGTCTTGAGTTTCTGATTCTGACTCCTGCATCTGCCTCCACCAATCAGACAGCCCAGTTCTTTCCTCAATGCCCCGTGGAACTGGGCTGGGGGAATGGGGAAATGGGAGGGAGCCACTCTCACCTTTCCAAGTCTCTTCGAAACATCCATTCCTCAAAACACCCCACTCTTGCCTTGTACACTCACAATCCATCAGTTTATGTAGTACTTAATGTTTAATAAAGTCACGTGTACTTACGAAGCACAATGGGCAGGGGCACATTTGGGAAGAAACACCGCTGATTGGGTTATGGAGCACGCCCAGCCCGGGCTTGCAGCACTGGGGCAACTGTGCTTCCCTGTGTTCACCTGTTCACCTGCCTGGCGCCCCCACTGGATTACCAATTCCAGGCCCAGAGAGCCCAGCTTGGCTCGCTGCATTTACAAACTCCTGTCTGGCACAAGACCGGAGCATAACCTGGCCTTGGGAAACGCTGATCAAATGGAAAAGGGAGCCCGCTCACAGAGCAGCCCTTCCTCAGTTCCAGAGACTCCTCTAGCAAATCTGGGCAGCCGGATACCTCCCTTCCCTACCTGGACTCACTCAGCACCCATCACATAGTCAAGCAATGTGTCCTAAGTCAGACCCAGATGCAGGGGACCATGGGTACTTTTCAGCCCAAACACACGGTTCTCAGGTCAGAGAGGAGACAAGCCAAGAGATCTGGTCAGCGGCTGGTGGAATTATCATCTCTCTCCCTCTCCCCCCTCTCCCCCCCACCTCCCAGCTTGGGTTCCTCTCCTCTTTTGTCCCTGGCTCCCAGGAGCTAGCAGAACACACTACAGAGGCCCAAGATGGCACAGCCCAAAGCCAGCAATGGCTCTGGAACATCCCCACTGTGCCTGAGTGGTTTACAGGTGAGACCCTTAGGGCAGGAACCACACCTCCCATCCTTCCCCAGAGCTTGGGGCATAAGAGGTACCTGATTCACTTAAAAGCAAGCCTTCAGCAAGTTAACCTGCAGATAAAAATTAAGTCAATTTCAAACCAGGGCTAATTTCAACATAAACTCGCACTCCTACTGACCCAGGCAGGAGTCTGGAAGTGACTCAGAATAAGCGTGGTGATGAGAAACCCAGTGGCTGGCAGAGGTGCCCACTCACTGGGCCGAGAGCTGGACTCTGGCTTACAGAGTGAGGGGGATAAATGGACATAAACTTGCTTCCTCGGCTCACAGACATTTCATTAGAGACTGACCTCATTTTCATGCTGAAAGCATTTGTGTGGCCTTCAATCCTTCCAATTTCATCACAGAAATAAGATGCAAAGCAGTGAACACACAGCTGTCCTGTGTTCCAGAGGCATGCAGAATGTAAGACAGAAGTGAAACCATGGTGTTCTCACAGGCTACTTTTGCTTTTGATGTGAAATCTGGGCAGGCCCACCTCATGATCTGCCCCTTAGCTCATGCCCAAAAGAGCATGGGCAGAAAGGGTCCAGACATCCCAGAGGGCTGTGGAATGTATTATGGGATTTATTTTATCCATAACTATGTGATAACTGTGCCTTTTAAAGACAAACTTGAAAACTGATCCAAACTCCACTACCATTAATAATAATCCCTTCATTCCGTAAACCTCAGTCCATACCTACTATGTGTCAGACAGTATGCCAGGAACCAGGAAGAAAGCCGGAGAAGAAAGCCTAGAGGGTTCACCTATATCTTTGGTAAGGGGGCAGACGGGCTGACCAATGTTCTCAAACCCATGTGGTTAAGAACTGGCATAAACACAGAGGGAGCCTGTGTGCACAGAGGAGCACCTCCAGCCCAGCCAGGAAGGATGCAAAACGAGCACGAAAGGGTGCCAGGGGTGGGGGGCAGGAAGCAACAGGGGCTTTGGGTTTTGAAGGATGAACAGGAGTTAGGCATGTAAATGAGTTGGAAGAGGTACAAGTATGTTCAAAGCCTGAAGGTGGGGAGGCCACGGGGAGTGTGCGGGCTACAAGAAGTTCAACAGAGTAGCCAAGGTGGGGGTTGGGGAGGTGGGTAGGACAAGGTTCTCCACCACCAGGTTACCAAGGGCCTTGTATTCTCTGCTCATGAGATCAAACTTGATCCTGGGGTGCCTGGGCAGCTCACTGGGCTAAGCCTCTGCCTCCGGCTCAGGTCGTGATCTCAGGGTCCTAGGATGGAGTCCCGCATTGGGCTCTCTGCTCAGCAGGGAGCGTGCTTCCCTCTTTCTCTCTGCCTGCCTCTCTGCCTACTTGGGATCTCTGTCTGTCAAATAAATAAATAAATAAAATCTTTAAAAAAGCAAACAAACAAACTTGATCCTGATGGTGGTGACTGGGGAGCCTGTACAGGATTTTACACAGGGGTGGGACCAATGCCCAAGCAATCCCCTGAGGGTCCCCAAACAGCTGAGCAGCGCCCAGGAGTTCGCTTCCTTTATTCAAGGCTCTTGAGACAACAGAACTTGAAAGCCTCATTAGCAGGCAGGTCTCCCACGAACAACTAAGCCTCTTTCCCTTCCAGAATGCCCTCGCTGAGGCCGCAGCTACTTTCAACTGCATCCTAATTTCAAGAAGTGATAAACATATGCTCGTGTTTCCATTTACAAGTTTTTGATTATCAGCCTGGCATTGTAGCTGCAAATTACCCATTTTCTATTATAATTATTTTTACTTCTCTCGATGAAGAAGGAAAAGAAGCACTTTGAAATGACGGAAGTGCCTGAGCCACAGAGGGAGGGAAGAATTAAGCACTGCTGCAGCTTTTGCCAACGGCAATGTAATAGCAAGAGTTTGACAAATGAAATGCAAGCTTGTGGGCTGTGTCAGACTAGGCCTTCTGGAGAAGTACATTTGCTCACCACGAACGGTTTACCTAAAACAGGGCCCAGCCTGCGGCAAACCAGGGGAGAAGCCATCCAGGGCCGAACCGCAGCTGTGAGGGCTCTGGGCAATGACTTCATGAAGACGGGATGCTTTAGGTGACAGACACGTCCCCTGTACTCTTAGGTACTAACACTTGCTCTTCCAGCTTCCAGGTGGAATTTTTTAAAGGATGGGGTTGTCCCTAGTCAGACGCATTCCAGTAACTACGGTCATACTATGGTTGGAATTCACCAGGATGCAGCCACACTCACTGGCATCCCTGGCCCTTCTCCTAAATCAGACATGGCACAGAGCCATGTCTGGCTGTCTTTCTGTCCTGGCTGGGGCTGGGGTTGGGGAAGTGAGGACGAGCCTTGGCAATGGATGGGAGGCAATGAATTCAGGTCACTAGCTGAAGTGAAGAGGATGCTAGCATGGAGTTGCATGCCTACTGGCAGCTTAATGTCCCATTTAATTGGCATGTGACATTAACTGACAGAGTAGCATGTAAATGAGAACGCAACTGTGGCTTTGTAGCTTTGAACGTGCTGCTGGTGAGGTGACTCTGTTTTAAAAGCACAGCTTGGACGAGCTAAACAGTTTTAATATTGGGATGACTTGCTCATCAAGAAACCGTGCCCATCATCCAAATTCCTAACATCTTACATGAGCAACTGTGTGCTCAGTCATGGGGACAAGGGTATGGACAGTGCCTGCTCTGAAGGCACTCACTCTAGTGGGGTGTCAGGCATTGGGGGGGAAAAAACTAAGCAGATATGTTCAGAATGCTATTTGTGGTCAAAGCAAAAACTCTTAGCATTGTAGCTGTGGAAGTTCTAAATATTGCTCTCTGTTCACATTTTAAACCCTCATGAATGAAAATAATAAATCACTATCGCAGCAAATCAATAACAATAGTAACAGTAAAAAGAGCTAGAAGTTACCATAGCAGGCCCTTTTTTAATGCACTAGGCACTTTGCGTCTACTAAGTCCTATTTTGGCAGCACATTTACTGTGCCTGTTACTACACTGTCTTTCAGAATTATCTTTAATCTTTGTAAACACTGTGTGGAGAAGTGATATCATTTTGTTTGTTTCTGACCCGGACACTGAAGCTTGGGGCTCTGAAGCTCAGGGCTTGGCCTGAGATGCAGCGCTGGGACACACAGAACAAGGATCAGGTCCTGTCTGATTACAAAGACCAGGTCATTTACTCCCCACTGTCTCTGAAGTAGCAGAAACCTGGGGGGGGGGGGGGCTCTGACTGCCCTTCCATGCCAGCCCCAGGCTCTTTGGTATTCAAGATGGGCTTGTTCACTTTTGCAGGAAACAATAGATGTAATCAGCATATTAACCATCCTTTAGACATCAATCATGAATTCTTCCCTCCAGAGTAAATTGCTCTCCTTCTTTCTGTGTCCCTCAAGATCCCTGCTTGAGCCGGGAGAGGTAAGAGCAGATTAATGTGCAGGTGCTCTTCCCTCCAAGCCAAAGGCAAGGGGCTTCCCCTCCAAGCTGAGGGCAGAGGTGAGGGGGCAATCACAGGGCATGCGTGTGCACAGTGGGGAGTGTGCGGTGGCTGTGGGGGCAGGGGTGCCACACAGGAGCATGTGCTATAGAGGGTGTTGTGGGGGCTTCTGCAGTGGGGGTCCGCCATGGGGATGAGGGGTCTTTGGTGAATCTTGGGGAGAGGTAATGTGGATGTGGGGGAGAGGCTGTACTGCATGGTGGGTAAATTATGTTGTGGGGGGATATTTTGGGAGGGTTATGCTGTGGGGGTATGTGGTGGTATGGGCCACTAGAGTCTGCTGTGGGCCTCTACCATGAGGGTGTAATCTGGGGACAGTGTTGTGGAGCCGTGTCCTGGGTGCACTGTGGTGTATGGTGCAGGTGTGCTGAGGGTAGGGGGACCCCGCAGATCCCTGGTTAGTGAAGCATCCAGGAGAGCCCACTCCCAGGCCCCAGAAGGTTGCCCTTGCCACTGCACCTGCCTGATCCCCATGATGGTAAGCTCATGCCCCAGCACCCCACCTTCCCCCCAGCCACATCTGAGCTCAGGATATCCAGCGAGAACCTGGGGCAGCAAGTTCATCAATGCTGGTGACTGGGGAAGCCAGGGAAGTCCCCTCTCTTCCTCCCTCACTAGTACCAACCTTTCTGTGGGAGGGACTGGGCCAGGCGGTGTTTGCAGATCACATGGCACATAGCCACTGCATGGCCCCTCCCAGGGCTAGGCAATGCTAGGGCAATGCTCCTAGGGACCCTCCAGGCCACAGCACAGGTGAAGGAAGTGCCCTCTTCCTTCTCTTACAGCTGGCCTGGAACAAGCGAGCTACACACCCTTCCCAGCTCAGCGGCATCTCTTAAGGACCCTGTCCTTTCCTCTTGGCTCACCCCTCTCATCCTGCAGCCTGTCTGTCTTCCGCAGGAGCCTCCTTGGCAAGACCCAAGTGGCAATGGCTGGAGAGCTCAGGCATGTGGGTGGCATGCCTATTTGTTCTTCTGAAGGTCTATGTCCGTTTCCCCCCAGTCCTTAATATGAAAGATTTTCCAACATACTGCAAAGTTGAGAGAATTTTAAATGAACACCTGGATACCCCCCACCTAGATTTCACCATGAATGTTTTATTACACCTGCTCGGTTACATATCTACCCCTCTACCCATTCATCAATCCACCGTATTTTTTTTTTTTTTTTTTTTGGTGCCTTTCAAAGTAAGATGCAGGCATCAAAAGGAGACAGTAGCTCCCTTCTCCCTAAACACTTCGGCATGCATTTCGTTAGCTGGAGTTCATTATTTGCTTGGTGTTCTTTTTGTTTTCTGAGCATATAATCCAATGCACACATCTGGAGGGTAAACATTCAACAAGTTTTGACAAATGCATGTACCCATTTAACTTCGAGCCTTATGAAGACACACAACATCCTGTCACCCTAGAAAGCCCTCCTCGCCTGTCCCTTCCCACTCAATCTCCCCGTCCCTCTTCCCCCAAACAACCCCAATTCTGAATTTTTCCACCACAGATTAGTTCTGCTTGTTTTCAGACTCTAAATATAAATGGAATCATACAGTGTCTAGTGTCTAGTCTCATTGGGCTTTGGCTCAGCCTCATGTCCGAGATTCACCCCGGTTGCCATGTCCCACAGAAGTTTTGTTCCTTCTTCTTGCTGAGTAGTAATCCATTCTTGGACTATAGCAGAGTTTATGTATTTTCCTACTGATTGATTCTTTTCTTAAAGGTAAAGTGATCACCTCATTGAGGTTCCTGTGTCGTGAAGTTCCTCACACTTGTATTCTGACCTTTTTCTGCCACGGCCAGAAGATCAGGTGTGCTCAGGGATAGCCCAGGCCTGACCGATGAGAGAGGATGAAGAACAGAAATAACATATTCCATCATCTTTGTGAAAAACGTAAAACAGTAAAAAGTACAGTTCTAGAACAGAGCCTCCCAGAGTGTGATGGGATGTAAGAGGGGTGCAGGCAAGAACCTGATAACATATTTACCAGTGTGTCCCTCATCTGGCCTGTGAAACTAGTTTTCCTATGTGAAGGGGATATAGAGTTTGCTTTTTATTTTTTTTTAAATAAAGATTTATTTATTTTAGAGAGAGGGAAAGGGAGGGGGAGAGTGCACAAGCAGGGTGAGAGAGAGAATCCTCAAGCAGAGTCCCAGCAGCATGTGGAGCCTGATCCCAGGACCTTGAGATCATGACCTGAGTGGAAACCAAGAGCTGGGGGCTCAACTGACTGACACCCAGGCACCCCTAAAGTTTGCTTTTTAAATGAATGTACTATCATGACAAAGCTTCATTTAAAGCAATATTACATATACAGGGAGTTACAATATGGAACAAACTATGGCCCACATATGCAGATGCCTGAAGTAGGGGAACAGTCTCAAGAACAGTGTAGTCAATCCTGGGTGCACATCTCCTGGGAGTTTTAAAAACACTCAAACCGGGGTCCCACCTCTCCCATCTAATTGGCCAAGCTGTATCCAGGCACTGGTAAGTTTAAAAAGGTCCACAGACAACATGCACGCGCAGCTGGTATGGAAAAGAATGGTTTGGAAAGCAGTAGGTCTCCAAGTGTGGTCTCTGGGCTGGCAACAGCAACATCACCAGGGCACCCAGACCTACTGAGTCAGAAACTGGGACTGGGGCCCAGCAGTCTGGGGCCTCACAAGCCCTCCTGGTGGGTATGATACAGCTCAAGTTTTGAACCACAGCTCAACGGGCAGGGGGGACAAGCCCTAAAAGCAGCCCTCACCTGTGTCCCGAGAGCAACGTCTATGCCATCATGGTACTAAATCCAGCCAAGTTTTGCCAGCTCTGCCTGATGTAGCCCCCAGGAAGCCCTTCTCCTCCCCAGGACAGACTCGGTGCATGGGGTGGGAGTGGAGGGGAGGCCAGGTGGTGAGTAGCTGTTGACCAATTACCAAGGTGATGACATCCTAGGGTCCACTGTATCTTAACCTCAATTAATCCATAAGCCAGTTAATCAGCCCCCAGAAAATCCAGTGTTGACTATAATTTTATTTTCACCATGATTTTTGATTATCACTGACCTCCTTCCACTCCATTACCCTTGTTAATTGAGAATTGACTATGCAGTTAAAATGAATGTTTCCTCCACTAACAGAGCTGTACTGAATTCATCTCAAAGTCCCTCGAAGCTCAAAAAATGCGATGAGTCCACAGATGTATTGATCTGATACAATTCATTTCACCAAGAATTTATGAAATTACCACTCAGAGGTCACCTGTTAAGTGTTCGTATGTCCAAAGGCTTACAGAAAAGAAATCGAGTTTTTGTTGAAGAGTAACATTGTTGTTAGAGAGCCAGACCAGAACTTGGCCAAGATTGGCCCAGGGGTTAGAAGTGAGGTCTGTATTAAAAGATGCCTGATATAGTTCTACAGATTTGGCAAAATCCTTGGAAATACAGCGAAGATAAGGTGAGAACAGACACTCCAGGGGCTGTTCCTCTTTACCGGCTGGCTATTTCGATAAGGAAAAAATAAAAAGAAAGAGGAGGCTAACAGGAGATCCGGGAGCCTGATTATCTCTTCTAACGCTAAGTCTGAAAAATGAACTTTCGTGTAAAACCCAGAAGATTACAGAATTTGCCCAAGAAAATGTGCTAGGGAATCGGCAGTGACAATGGAATTCCTATTAAGCAGTATGTACCAGGAGGAGATGTTTGACGAAACACCACAGTCCCTTTCTGTATGATAACACAGTGAAGGAATAATGCCACTTTGAAGAAAAAATCATCCTGCCTGTGGAAGGCCAGTCGCACACCACAGGGAGTCCTTCAGTGATGGTGCATTAAAGACTTGGCTTGCTGTCTTAGTTCCTTGACTGGGGACTGACTATAAACAGCTCCACAAAAGCAACCGTGCAACTGGGAGGCCAGAACCAGGTCCCACACAGGACTTCCTCTCCAAGCCGGCTCCTCCTCTGATGACTGTCCCCAGCAGGCCCCGTCACACCTCTCCACCTCTGCCCCCCAGCTTGTCCCTACCACAGTGGTCATCCATCTGTGGGTCTCCAGAGTGTAGAGCTGTGTCTCATTCAGCTGAAGACTGAGTACATCCTAAGGGCTCTGTGAATGATTTTTATTAAAAAGCCCAACTTTTTATACAAAATTACCACATACTGAGAAGTGGAGGAAACAGCATAATGAACTGCCACACAGAGGTCCCCAAATGGTCCTTAACACATTTCCATGTTTACTTCATCTTTTTTCCCTGGAAGCATATTAAAGTACATTATAGAAACCATGACATTTCACCTCTACAATACTTCAAAACTAAAAGAAATTTTCTAAAAATAGGAGAGTTTCTTATTTATCCATCATACCATGATCACTCCTGACAAAACTAATAATTAACAAAAATTGTCAATATCATCTAATACCAGTTTGAATGTCAATGTATGCCTTCTGAGGAAAAGAAAAGATGGACGCAGACATGGTGATCCTAAGGGACACAGCGGAGGTGAAGCCCCCCCCCCCAGAGCCCAGGAAGCAAATGCACGCCACCCCTGTTCCACCCAGGGCCTCCACCACTCCAGGAGCTGCAGGAGGGCGTGGAAGGCATTCCCTTGAGTGAGGCCTCCTTCCAGAGACCCTGGGGACCTTGTTCCCATGGGTCTCCTCATCCAAACACAGCACTCCCATGCACTGTCCAGTCAGCCTGTGGGTGGGCCATCTCTCTTTTCCCACTCAGTGACCAATTCTGCCCAGGAGGCTGGATCTGGAATCCACAGAACCTAGCCTGTAGTCCCAGCTCTGTCACTGACAAGCTCTTTGACCTTGAGCAAGTGGCCTAAGCATACTATGAGAAATAAGACCTGCTTCACAGAGGGCTGCCATGAAGACGTAATGAGACGGCTATCAGACTGTCAGAGAGCTCCTAGCACACGGCCTGGGCTGTAACAAGCTCACCCAAGTTCAGCTCCGATGTTGTGGCAGTAATTATCTTTAAGGCCATGGGGCAGCCAAAAAGGCATTAGGGTGCTGGAGTGTCTGGCCAAGAGAGACCCACACCCTGCCAGTTCTCTGAGGCAGGGCGCCACCTAAAGGAAGAGGTCGTAGGCTCAGCCCTTTCCTGAGCTCCCTTTCCTGAGCTCCTGCTCCCTCAACATAGGACTGTGCTGCCAGATGACATGCAGATGAACTGGGGGTGGAAGCCTGTGGACCATCAGAGCGGAAGGGTCTCTGTCAGAGGGCCTCTGGTCACCTACCTGAGCCATCTGGGGTCTCATACTGACCTCCTAATGGCCCTGAACTTTCCCTCAGAGGCACCAACCTTGGTTCTTCAAAGACACCTGCCATCAGCTACTCCTCTTTTCTCTCTGTATTGATGACCACCACTGCCCAGACCCACCAGCCCACCAGCACCATCAACATGACTGGTTTTTGTTTGTTTGTTTTTCTTTTTAAGACTTTATTTAGTCATTTGACAGAGAAAGACACAGCGAGAGAGCAAATGCAAGCAGGGGGAGAGGGAGAAGCAGGCTCCCTCCTCAGGGAGCCCAATGCAGGACTTGATCCCAGGACCCTGGGATCATGACCTGAGCCAAAGGCAGACGCTTAACTACTGAGCCACCCAAGTGCCTCTCGATATGACTGTTTATCAAGCATCTGCTATGTTCCGGGAGCTTTGTTGGGAAATTTTCAAACATTATCTTCCTGACCCCATGCTGCCATTTTTGGAGGCAGGCATGACTATTTGTCTTTCTGTCGCTGGTATAACAAACTACTCCAAACTTAGTGGCTTAACACAACACACACTGTATTATTTTACAGTTCCAGAGGTCAAAAGTCCAAAAGGGGTCTTGTTAATTAAAATCAACATGTCAGCAGGGCCACACTACTTTCTGGAGCTCCAGGGGAGAATTTACTTCTTACCTTTTCCAGCTGTCAGAGGCTGTCAAATGTTCCTCAAGTCATTCCCCCTTCCCTCCTCCAAGCCAAGCATGGCTGGCCCAGTCCTTCTCACACTGCATCAGTCTAACTCACTCTCCTGTCTTCCACTTTTTTAAAAATTTTATTTATGTGAGAGTGAGAGAGAGAGAGAGAGATCATGAGCAGGGGGCAGGGAGGTTAGAGGGAGAAGCAGACTCCCCGCTAAGCAGGGAGCCCAGTGCAGTTCCCAGGACCCTCCCTGGGTTCATAACCTCAGCTGAAGGCAGATGCTCAACTGACTGAGCTACCCAGGGATCCTGCCTTCTGCTTTCACTTATAAGAATGTTTGCGACTACATCAACCCTATGTGGATAATCCAAAATAATTGTAAGGTCACTTGATTAGCAACCTTAATTTCATCTGCAACCCAAATTCTACCATGCCTTGTAACCTAACATATTCACAGGTTCCAGAGTTTTCTGGAAGGCCATTATTCTATCCATCATCACAGGTGAAGAGATTGAAGCTCAGAGAGGTAATGGGGCTTACTCAAGGTCACGCAGATAGTGAGGGATACTAGACTCAGGAGATTATGGGGACTCCAATCTAGCTCTGCTCTTTCTACTTCGCTGTGTAACCTTGGGCAAGTCATTTAACCCCTCTGGCCAGTTTCCTTAGCTATAAACTGAAAAGTCTATCTACATGCTAAGATTTCTTCTAGCAGCCATCCATGACCACCAGAGGATATTCCCCTTATAATGTACATGGATCATAAAGTTAAGGACCCCTTAAAACCCTCACATGGTCTGTCCACAATGACCAAAACTCAAGTACTGACCATGAGAGGAAGAGATGCCAGCTTGGTCATGGCATGGACATCCTTCTCTCCCCTGTCTGGAATCTTCCAAGGCTGTGGTCCTAGGAACCATGGAGACATGGACTTAGGGGCACCTTACTGACTAGCACCAACCTACCCTACTATCACCCCATGCAAACCGCCAGTCAACTTGTGTTTTCCTCCCAATTCCCAGCTTAGAGGGGAATAAAGACTAAGGTTTCTTTGTACAATGAAAAGAAACAGTCAGGAAATCAAATAGCAAACATACAGGGGATGTTTACATACAGGATTGTTTGTTAAAGTTTCCCAAACCAAGGCAGAAAAAAAAGCTCCTTTTTCTTTTTTTTTTTCTTTTGTTTGGTTTTGAAGATTTATTTATTTATTTGAGAGAGAGAGAGAGAAAGAGTGTGTGTGTGTGTGTGTGTGTGCACGCATGTGTCAGCACATGCACACACGTGCACATTCAAGAGCAGGGGAAGGGGCAGAGGGAAAGAGAGAATCTCAAGCAGACTTCCTGCTGAGCTTAGAGCCCAACTCAGGGCTCGATCCCAGCACCCTGAGATCATGACCTGAGGCAAAATCAAGAGTCAGGAGATCAACCCAAATGCAATTTTTATTACAGAAATTTTCAAACATACACAGAAGTAGAGAGATTGGCACAATAAATCTTTTCTTGACTCCTGGACATCACCTCCAATTCAGGTATTCTTTACAAGCTGAAATTAGAATTCTGAATCATCATCTGCAGCAGGCAGCTCCACGCACTAGTCCTGTATCCCTCTGTTATGAAAGCTGCTCTACCCCTCCTCCTTATGCTTCTGGACAATCAATTGGGATGTTCAGAAAAGTAACTTCCTGGCAAAGTGACTAGTACAGAAGACAAATGGACAAATCAGAGCCCATCTGCAATATGGACACCAGAGAAAAGAATGACTTCTTCTGAAATCAGGAGCTATAACCTCCACAAAAATCTGGAGTTGCCATCATCCCTACCTTAGAGAATGAAGCCAACACAGTAGTAGAAGAGTTGAAAGAGAGAGAGAGAGTATGGGGCGCCCAGATGACTCAATCAGTTAAGCAAGTGACTCTTAGTTTTGGTTCAGGTTGTAATCTCAGGGCTTGAGCTCTATGTCAGGCTCTACGCTCAGCGAGGAGTCTGCTTAAAACTCTTGTCTCCTGGGGCACCTGGGTGGCTCAGTGGGTTGAGCCTCTGCCTTCGGCTAGGGTCATGGTCCCAGGGTCCTGGGATCGAGCCCCGCATCCGGCTCTCTGCTAAGTGGGAAGCCTGTTTCCTCCTCTCTCTCTGCCTGCCTCTCTGCCTACTTGTGATCTCTGTCAAATAAATAAATAAAATTAAAACACACACACACACACACCACTCTGTCTCCCTGAGACAGAGGAGGACAGAGGACAGAAGAGAGAAGAGACAGAGTTCCCACCCACTGCTCATAGTCTCTCTCTCTCTCTCAAATAAATAAAGAAATCTTTAAAAAAGAGAGAGAGAAAGAGAGGGTGAGATTCTTAGTGCCATCAACAGAGCATCTGGATCCAGCTGTGCCTAATACCCTGAAACTTTTCTATTATACCATATTCCCAGTGTTGCTCAACCTGGTTTGAATGAAGTTTCTATGCCTTACAACAGAAAAAATCCTGAGCATACACCATCCCAGAGAGCTTTCTTGAAAGCAACAAGCACAACTGTCAATCTTTCTTGTGGAAGCTCAAGGCTGGCCCTCTTAATTTAAAAAAAAAAAAAGAAAACAATGTGTATTCCTCAAGGAATACATTTCCTAACAGACACAGAAAAAGTACGTGACTTTAGAATATTTCCTCAATAAAGGAAGAATTTTATTTTGCTTGATTTTTGGGGGATAGCAACCCATCGACACTGTCTTAGTACTGTACAGCTACCACCCACATCTTCCCCTAAAGACCTCTGATGTTGCTACTTTTGGATAAGACAAGCTGTCAGAGAGCAGTTCTGGGCCGACCAGGGGCACTGCACAAAAACTGGGCACACAAGACCAGGCAGGACAGGGTAGGACCCGATTCCAGTTTTGGTGACAGGCTGAAGTGGCAACTCAAATTAGGAGATGTGGCCACAAATGAAATCAGAGGAAGGGGAACCCGGGGCACCCAGAAACCTATCCTCAGTCAGCTCTGCCTGCTCCTCTTTTCTCCTTCCTCCTCAGTACAGGCCTCCTCCCTACTCTGTGGACACGGAGCTCCCTGTGCTCCAATGCCACAGTCCATGACCTCTGGGTCGCCATGGTCCAGTGAGAGGAGGCAGGGGAAATGCCATGATGGGATGAGAGGTGAGGTATATGGGAAGAGGGGGCCTGTACTTGGCTACAGCTCTTGAGGAGGGCTTCCAGTGTCTTCTCTCCCATGAAAGATAGCATATAAATGTATTCACTGCAGTAGGGTTGGCAACAGCCTGCTGCCCACCCAGAGAGAACTAATGAAGTAATGAAGTAATGAAGAGAGGGGCTGAGACAGAGGAGAGGGGAGAGGGGGTGAGAGAGAAGAAAGGGGGGGGAGGGGAGAGAAAAGAAAGGAGAGAGAGGAGGGGGG